>NC_069501.1:954668210-954858210 GCF_027579735.1 Bombina bombina | reverse complement strand
ACTGACAGCTTAGCGTTCAGGCGAATAATTTGCATATTGGCATCACAGATGAAAGAATTGGCGTCCTTCAGCGCCTTAATCTTCTCCTGTATCTCGCCGATAGAAGTCTACCCCTCGACCATTTCACACAGGGATTCACATCAATACGTTGCAGCTCTGGAAACTGCGTCTACGGCCGCTGACGACAGAAAAACAAAACCTCTTTGTGTTGAAACATCTTCCTTAACATGTTTTCCAACTTTTTATCCATGGGCTCTTTAAATGACAAACTATCCTCGAGGGGAATAGTTGTCCGCTTCGCGAGCGTGGAGATAGCACCATCCACCTTAGGGACAGTACCCCACAGCTCAAGCCGAGAGTCCGGAATGGGGAACAGTTTCTTAAAGGAAGAAGAAGAGGAAAAAGGAAGAACCTAATCGCTCCCATTCATTCTTAATAATATTAGCCATCTTAACAGGAACCGAGAAGGCCTGAGGCACCACCCTGTCCTCATATACCTTATCAAGCTTAGGAATCGCAGGTTTCTCCGGAACCTCCAGAGTAGCAAGCACTTGCTTCAGCAGAAAGCGCAAATTCTCTATCCTAAACCTAAAGTCAGGCTCCTCCACAGCCGGAATTTTAGATGACACGGACTCCGACCCAGAAGGGGCCTCCTTCCGAAGAGTCGGAGTGGGCCTCGTCATCATATAACGCCATGATACACCCTACGATTGCGCTTAGCAGAACGTGGTAAGGCATGGATCACTTTCGATACTGCCGTTTGCAGTTGATCCGCAAAATCTGACAGCCAGCAAATCTCAACCGCATGAGTAATGGTTGGACCCGGGGGCGCTGCATGTGCAATTGGAGATGAAGACAGGGAACACACCTCACGGGACGGGGAACCCTCAGAGGTGGACGGCTCAGTAGTACTAGACATCCGTTTACTTTTAGATGTCGTAACCTTATTAAGGCATGTGAAACATAGTTGAGCAGGCTGTTCTACCAGAACCTTCTCACAATAAACACAGGAATGAGACCTTGTTAAAGAGGGAGAACCCTCTAACGCGTCAGAGTCCTCCATAGCTTGCGCTGTTAATACGGACTAGATTAACTTAATAAATAGGCACCTTTATAACCTCCAATGGCAGGGGCACTCACCACCTCCTATGACCCGGACTACAGAAACCGTTTCGTATGCTGCCCCGCTGATCAACAGAGGAAGAGTGATAGCCCCACTCAGTCACATGGAATGCCTGGCAGGACCACCCCTGCCTAAGGAAAAAACGCGCCAAAAAAGGGCAGTGCAATACTCCCATAAGTTACCTGAAAGTTCCACACATTGCCAGAGCGTAATCTCACACATAACACAGCAATGACACAAACAATATCATGTATAAACCCCTCCTGTTCAATAATCCCCTTTCCAGGAATATTAACCCTTGATTCTTTAAAGATAAAAGGCGTCACACTGTGACCATGTCTTCCATATTATCATTATGTAATAAAAAAATTAAACAATCTTACCAGAATCTATGCCGTGGAACAGGAACACAGCCCTTCAAATGTGACAGGTTAGTAGCCTCGCTCCTGACATGGACTTGAGTGTAAGAAGCAGGCAGCGAAACTCATCAACGCTGATTGCTTGTGGAGCTGTTAACATGAGTCAGAAAGGTTTCACAGAAAGACTCTCCCTGCATCTCCGGACTCTAACTTTCACCCAGGCTCTCACTGAGAGGCTGACAGGACTACTTAAAACTCCAGTCCTAATGTGAAGAGTACTACCCTCCATAAGAGACTGCGATCTTCAGCACTTCTCCGCCGTCCTCCTGTGACTAAAGGCAAAGAATGACTGGGGGATGAGGGAAGTGGGGGAGGTATTTGTAGCCTTTGGCTGGGGTGTCTCTGCCGCCTCCTGGTGGCCAGGTTCTTAATTCCAAACAGTAATGAATGAAGCCATGGACTCTCCTCCCCTTTAGATGGAAATTGTATTCTCTATCTGAATCATTAAAGAAATATTTTGGGTTTTGTCCCCCTTTAATCCCCGTGCTAGAAAATGGTCAGTAAATATACACACACAAAATGCAACATTTACATTACAACCAAAAAAAGTGTGGGATATTCAAATAAGATTCTAATTCTAAAATAATACGTGCCTAACCATGATTTTACCACAACTATACTAACTGATGGAAATATTCCAATATAATATAAAGAGTTAGACAATTTCATGTATTTGGGGGGGTTTGTTTGTTTTTTAAAATATTTTTTGAAAATGTGTCTCTCTCTAAATCTATATCTATCTCAAGTGTATATGGGTGCCTGTATGTTGGCAAACATTTGCAAGATCACAGGCAGAACCCCAAGAGTTCCTCTCAGAAGCATACACCTACCAGTACAAATATGGTATTAGGAAAATATGAGACAAAAAAAATGTAAGAAATAATTACCCTGTGATAACAAATATCACTACTTATAAGGGGAACAAAGTCCATGTTCCAGAATTTCAAATTTAAAAAAACAACATTTACTAAAACACCCTAAAAACAAATTAAAATAAGGCGCCCATAGCATAATATGTTCACAAAATACAGCAGAACAAGTAAGTATAATCGTTTACACTCACATTTGATGAAGCACTTTCAATCAAACTGAGGAAACAGTGTATCCACTGAGAAACGCGTCGTTGTATAATTGCCTGATACAATAAACCATTGTTTATACATTTTTTTGTATCCACACTTTATTATACACTTACTTTTTGGATCCAATTTTTATTGTGTGGAAGAAAGGAATTCCTGCACCTGGCTCCTGAACACAGGAAGCAAGTTAGCCAGACTACTGCTGAATGTCTGGCCTGCCTATACAGCACTTGAAAGTGCTTTCACAAATGTGAGTGCAACAAGTATTGTTTGATTTGTGTACATACACTTTTTGAACATACTATGCTATGTGTGCCCCTTTCTGATTTACCTAAGGTGAATGTGGTACTGAATTCGGTTAGTGATACGAGAGAGGAGTTAGCCAAACTACTCACTAAATATCTGGCATTCGAGTATAGCACAAATGTGAGTGTAAACGATTATACTTACTTGTTCTGCTGTATTTTGTGAACATATTACGCTATGGGCGCCTTCTTTTAATTTGTTTTTAGGATATCTGACAAGTGATTGGCCATCTCACTCCAGAAGAGCTGCCCGCCCACCCCCTATTCTCACATCATGGGTTCTAGATTGGTGGATTATTCTTCATTTCTCATATTAGTTTAATTTTAAAGTTGATTTTAGGGTTGATGATAATCCCATTTTTAAGTGATTTTTTGACTATATTATATATTTTTATATCCATAAGGAATTGGACATTATACAGTATCACCGTTCTACATGTGTGTATGTTGATATACATATATTTTGCATTATTGTGAATCACAATTTAGTCATACTAATTTTAGTGTCTATTCAGCATTATTTTGTCTGTTAGACATAACTTTGTATTTTATATATGCACACCTATTATCTTCTTTGTATTTGGTTGATATCAATTTACTAAAACACACTGTTTTCAGCCACAGAACATAAAACATATAAGCGCAAATAAATGCAGGACGCCCCAGCTTACCCGATAAGCTCTCTGTAAAAACTGTTAGAGTCTGTCCTCCCACACTCTGTAAAAGAAAGGGGTGTTCTCGTGGTGCACTGACAGCAGCTGGCTTTCCACCAATATCCTGGATGCTTGCAAGATCTTCATTTAGGGTAAATGACACCTGTGTATGGAACACCATGTCTTAATAACAGAATAATATTGTCACTGTCAATACAAGCGTTAAAACATTTTTTGTTAACCTCAAATTTCAAATAAACCACTCGCCACAGTATAGTTCATTCACACAGCTGCAAGACTTCCAAATAGTTATCAGATTTTTAATATATTAAGAGGCATAAGAGATGAGTAAACACGAAGATCCACAGCAAAGTACATTTAAATAAATTGTATTAACTATATTACCTGCATTAGGTTAAGTAAGACACTGTGGGATTCATTTATCAAGAAGCAGTCTGCTTTGGATTTCTTGCCTTACTGCAAGTTAAGAAGCCGCAGTTGTAGATATTACACATTTACTAAACTTTCTGAAGATATTTTAAAGTATAAAAAATTAACCAATCATTTTCTTTAAATGGAATGTCAAGTGATTCAAAGTTATTCTGCCTTCAAAAATTAATACACAGAAATTCTCACACTGATCCATAGCAGTCTTGTCATTTGTATAAAGTAAATGTTTTACAGCTTGCATTGTTTTTTCTAACAATCTGGAATCAGCTTCTGTTACCCACATAGAGCACTAGATTATATGCGGCGCGCTTTTTAGCCAGAGCGTTATTTTCACTAGACTGAGGCTTTTTGCGCACATTGGGTTGCACTCGTATTAGAAGTAAAATGTAAGTGCAAGAGTGAAAACGCGACACGCACAAAAATGGAACTTTGAATATCACAACCGTATTAACGTATTCTACCACACACTTCAATGTAAAAACACCCATACTCGCAGCATTAACCCAATCGTATTTATTTAAGTGTGCTAAACCAGACATGAAATTTGAATATTTCACATTCCAATGTTCTTCAAAGAAGGTGTTCTATTTATTTTTAAATCTCTCTCTCTATATGTTAAAGCCCTCTGCAGCCTTTTTTGTTCTTCTAACAACTGAGACCTCATATCTTTGATCCCTTATAACATTTTAATGCAATTTGTTTTAATAATGTTTAATCAAACGGTGCTAATATGAGTGTAAGTGTACTGTTAAATGTATTTTTATGTGGTTTGCGCAACTTTGTCAAAGTAACAGTTAACCAGAGCTTTGAAGGCGCGCTATTCTGACAGGCTTTAAATTAGATTGTGCGTAAGCGAACCTGTTTACTTTAAACCTGTAAGACGCATGCTATTTCCGCTGCACCCAAAAAGCCAATACCCCATTATCACTTGCGCATTACAGTTATTGCACCACTCGTAATCTAGTCTAGAATATCAAAATTTTATTTTTCCAGAAAGTCAAAATATAATAAAATCACATTTGAGAAAGTGAAGCTTTAAGTTCAAAATATCCGGTTTGAAATGACGAACAGCTTTATATGTGGCCACTTAAAGTACTATTTCTAATGTGCTGTGTAGTCTGTGAATGAAGCCATACTGTTTTATCGCTTGTAAAATTGTTCACAACATACTGTTCCTTAAAATGAAATGTTAAAAAATAACTAATAGGACATTTTACCTATTTATTAAGACTCAGGTATCTGATGCAGAGTAGATAGATCTTAGAAAATATAAAAAAAAAAATGTAAAGTCTATTTTTTTTTTTTAAAAGGGATAGAAAGGACAAAATTGAAATGTGCATAAATGCATTTCAATGTGAAATAGAAGAATTTTTGCAATATACTTCCATTAGCAAAAATACATCTAGTAAAAGTTATTACTGTTTTCCTGTGGCATACACACATATCCTATGTGGGCCTGTGCACCAGTATACTCAGAGAGCGGAAGCTAATGTGTACTGCTTCTGTGAAGACATAATTTTCAAAGTGTTTGAATACTGGTGCACAGGACCTCATAGGATATGTGCGTATGCTGAAGACAAGCAGTAATGACTTTTAATAGAAGCATTTTTGTGAATGGAAGTAGATTGCAAAAATGCCTCCATTTCACATTAAAATGTTCCTATGCACATTTAATTTTTCACCTATCCCTTTAATTTTATAACAAAAAGATATAAACAATCACACTAATTTGTGTAATACAACCGAACAATTCAAAAAACAGTTTATAAAAGATAAATTATGCTTACCTGATAATTTAATTTCCATTGTTACGAGGAGAGTCCATGGCTTCATTCATTACTTGTGGGAAATATAGAACATGACCACTAGAAGGTGGCAAAGACACCCCAGCCAAAGGCTTAAATACCTACCCCAGTCCCCTCATCACCCAGTCATTCTGCCGAGGGAACAATGAACAGTAGGAGAGATATCAGGGTATAAATGGTGCCAGAAGGAAAAGAAGAAATTTAGTCCTGCCAAGCGGAGAACCGGGCGGGAGCTGTGGACTTTCCTTGTAACAATGGAAATTAAATGATCAGGTAAGCATAATTTATGTTTTCCATCTAATACAAGGACAGTCCACGGCTTCATTCATTACTTGTGGGAAACAAATACTCAAGCTCTAGAGGACACCGAATGAATAACGGGAGGGTAAGAGGAAAGGCTGACCCTAAACTGAGGGCACCACAGCTTGTAAAACCTCTCTCCCAAAACACAGCTTCAGCCGAAGCAAAAACGTCAAATTTGTAAAACTTTGTGAAAGTGTGTAAGGAGGACCAGGTAGCTGCCTTACAAATCTTCTCCATAGAGGCCTCATTCTTAAAGGCCCAAGAAGAAGCCATAGCTCTAGTTGAGTGAGTCGTAATCCTCTAAGGAGGCTTATGTCCCGCTGTCTCATAGGCCAAACAAATCAAGCTCCTCAGTCAAAAGGATAAAGAAGTGGAAGAAGCCTTCTGCCCCTTACGCTTCCCCAAACAGACAACAAACAAAGCTGAGGTTTGTCTGAAATCCTTCGTAGCCTGAAGATAGAATTTCAAGGCTCGAACCACATCCAAGCTATGAAGTAACCATTCCTTCGAAGGATTAGGACACAAGGAAGGAACCACAATATCCTGATTAATGTTAAGATCAGACACCACCTTAGGGAGAAATCCCAGAGCAGAGCAGCCTTATCTGTATGGAAAACCAGGTAAGGAGGCTCACATTGCAAGGCCGCCAATTCAGACACCCTGTGAGCCAAGGCAATGGCCAGTAGAAAGAGAACCTTCCAAGACAGAGTCTTAATGTCAAGTGAATGCATAGGCTCGAACGGAGCCCCCTGTAGAACCATATTCAGACTCCAAGGAGGAGCAGAATGTCTAAACACAAGGCCTGATCCTGGACAGGGCCTGAACGAAAGACTGTATATATCAGGGAGCTCAGCAAGCTTCTTGTTTAACAACACCGAAAGTACCGAAATATGTCCCCTTAAGATACTGGCGGCAAGCCCTTTCTCAAAACCATCCTGAAGGAAAGAAAGAATTCTGGATACCCTGACCTTATGTTAGGAATATTCACAAGAGTTACACCAGAGTAAGTAGGTCCTCCACACCTTGTGATAGATGCGACCTTCTGAGAAAAACCTCTTCTAACTAAGACTAGGTGTTCAATATCCATGCAGTCAGCCTCAGAGAATCTAGATTTTGTTGCACAAAGGGACCCTGTGACAGGGCAACCTACACGGAGGGGACAATTAAATTCCCATAGATCCGCAAACCACGTCCTCCGCAGCCATGACGGAGCAATCAGAATAGTTCACGCTTGCGCCTGTTTGATGTGTGCCACTACACAAGGTAGAAGTGGTAACGGAGGAAATCTGTAAACTAGGGTGAAGCCCCAAGGCACTGCTAAGGCGTCCAACAGCTCTGCCTGTGGATCCCTGGACCGCGACCTGTATCTAGGTAGCTTAAAATGGAGTCTGGACGCCATGAGCTCTATCTCCGGAGTCCCCAAACTATTGCAAATCTCCGCAAACACTTTGGGGTGAAGAGACCATTCCCACGGAAGAAACAACTGTTTGCTGAGAAAATCCTCTTCCCAGTTGTCCACACCCGGCATGTGGATTGCTGATAGCGAACAGTTATGGGCCTCCGCCCACTCCAGAATCAGAGAAACTTCCCTCATGGCTAGAGAGCTTCTCATACCCCCCTGATGGTTGATGTTAGCCACCGAGGTAATGTTGTCTGACTGGAATCTGATGAACTTGGACGACCCCAGGAGAGGCCAAGCCCCTAGAGTGTTGAAGAGCGTTCTAAATTTCAGGATGTTGATCGGGAGAAGAGACTCCTTCTGATTCCACCTGCCCTGTGCCTTCCTGGCACCCCAAACTTCTCCCCAACCTGAGAGACTCGCGTCCGTAGTCACAATTTTCCAAGATGGTCTGAGGAAGGATGTCCCCTGGGACAGCTGATCTGAACAGAGCCACCAAGAGAGATTCCCTCGACCCGGCCAGATTACCTCGACCCGTCCAGTGAGATCATTTGGGATAGGTTCGAATGATCGTCGTTCCACTGCCACAGCATGCATAACTGAAGAGGCCTCAGATGGAATCTGGCAAACGGAATGACATCTAAAGTGGATACCATAAGCCCAATCACCTCAATGCACCGGGCCACTGATGGCCTTGAGGAGGATTGAAGGGCAAGAGGGTGGAGATAATCTTGCAACGTCTCTGATCTGTAAGGAATATCTTCATGGCTATGGAGTCGATTATCATGCCCAAGAACTCCACAATGGGACTGGGGACAAGAGAACTCTTTCCTGAGTTTATCTTCTAAACATAAGATTGCAATGTTTGTCCAGAAAGGCAAATTGGAATAAGATTGGAATTATTGTCCAGAAAGGCAAACCTCAGGAACTGGTGATGATCTCTGTGGATAGGAATATGAAGATATGCATCCTTTAAGTCCACGGTAGTCATATATTGACACTCCTGGATCAATGGAAGAATTGTCCGAATAGTCTCCATCTTGAAGGATGGAACTCTGAGCAACTTGTTTAGACTCTTGAGATGTAAAATGGGTTGGAACGTTCCCTCTTTTTTGGGAACCACAAAAAGATTTGAGTAAAACCCCTGCCCCTGTTCCTGCATTGGAACGGGACAAATTACTCCCATAGTGGAGAGGTCTTTTACACAACGTAAAAACGCCTCTCTTTTTATCTGGTCTACAGACAATCGTGAAAGAAGAAACCTTCCCCTTGGGGAGGAATTTTTGAACCCCAACTGATACCCTTGAGTCACGATTTCTAGTGTCCAGGGATCCGGAACGCCTCCTACTAGATCTGGTCCCGGATCGGCGGCTGCCCCTTCATGCTGTCTTGGGAGCAGCAGCAGGCTTCTTGGGTTGGTTACCCTTGTTCCAAGTCTGGATGGGTCTCCAGGTAGACTTGGCTTGAGAATAATTCCCTTCCTGTTTAGCAGAAGAGGAAGGGGGGACTCCTTTGAAATTACGAAAGGAACGAAAATTACTCTGTCGTCCCCGTAGGCTTAGATGTTTTGTCTTGAGGGAGGAGATGACCCTTACCTCCCGTAATATCAGAAATGATTTCTTTCAAATCAGGCCAGAATAGGGTCTTTCCCTTGAAAGGAATAGCCAAAAGCTTGGATTTAGAGGACACATCCACAGACCAAGATTTTAACCATAAAGCTCTTTGTGCTAAGATGGAGAATTCCGAACTCTTAGCCGCTAATTTGGTGATCTGAAAGGAAGCATCCATAATAAAATAATTAGCCAGCTTAAGGGCCTTAATTCTGTCCTGTATTTCCTCTAAAGAGGTCTCCGTTCTAAGAGACTCTTCTAGAGCGTCAAACCAAAAAGCAGACGCAGTCGTGACAGTTACAATGCAGGCCCCCGGTTGCGATAAAAACCCTTGATGAACATAGAGTTTTTTGAGAAGACCCTCCAACTTCTTATCCATGGGGTCTTTGAAAGCACAACTGTCCTCAATAGGAATAGTGGTACACTTCGCCAGGGTAGAAATAGCTCCCTCCACCTTAGGGACCGTCTGCCAAGTGTCCCGAACAGTGTCAGCTATAGGGTACATTTTCTTAAACATAGGGGAAGGGGAGAACGGGATACCAGGTCTTTCCCATTCCCTTGCAATAATTTCCGAAATTCTCTTAGGAACAGGAAAAACATCGGAATAAGAAGGGACCTCTAAGTATTTGTCCATCTTACTCAATTTCTCTGGTGGGACCACAATAGAGTCACAGTCGTCCAGAGTCCCCAAGACCTCTCGCAGCAAGGCGGAGGTGTTCAAGCTTAAATCTGAAGGACATGACGTCCGAATCTGTCGGGGGCAATGCACTTCCCGAGTCAGACAGTTCCCCCTCAGACAGGGCCTCCCTACCCCCCAATTCAGAGTCCTGGGAGGTTACATCGGAGATAGCCATTAGATAAAACTTCTGTAAGAGTGGATGACATAACTGCAGCGATATCCTGCAGAGTGAATGAAGTGGACGCTGTTGAGGAACATGGCGTCGCCTGAGCGGGCGTTAAAGGTTGTGACACTTGGGGAAAAAGATGTGGCATACCCCGAGTCTCATCAGGCTGAGAAACATCCTTAGATACACTTGCATTAAAGAAAATTTGTTCTTTAAACTGTAAAGCCCTCTCAGTACATGAGGGACAAAAAGGGATAGGGGGTTCCACATTGGCATCTAAACACATAGAACATGTACTTTCCTGAAGGTCAGCCATGATAAACAAACCAGCAATAGCAATATTGGTCGTTTAAATGTGATTAAAAACAAACACTTTTAGAAATTTTGTTGAAAAACAATGTACTGTGCCTTTAAAAAATAAAGCTGTATAGTTTTTTACTGCTCCGCAATAAACATGTAATAACAAGGAGCACCACAAGACTTTTAGAAAGTTGTCCGGTATTCTGTACAGTCAAATTATGTATAATTAAACACTAGCACCTCGCCACAGCTCTGCTGTGACGCCTACCTGCCCCCACGAGTCCTGAATAGACCTCCGTGAACGGCGCTCCTAAGACCGCTTGAGAGATTACTAACAAAAGCGGTCTTAGGCCACACCGGAGCTCTAAGAACCTCTCTCTCAACAGTCAGGGTCCGGATAGCAAGTGGACGTCTCAGCGTGCGAAACGCGAAGCCCCGCCCATCGTGGGCGGAATTAAGTCCCTGGCCTTGATTAACATTTACATAAGAACCGCATGGGAATAAAAATGTCGGAATTACCAATTTAGCCAAAGCCATGCAATTAATAACCAATGTGCCCCCACAAAACACACTCTCTTGTTCCAACTATTAAATCATCACCTGCGTCAAGCCCCTGAACACATCCACCTGATTAAAACTTTATTAAGGTCCTGATAGCATGCTGAACTTCACCTAATAAAGAGGAGATACCCATGCACACACGCTTACCCTGTGCAAATTGATTACCCCTTCCCGGTATAGGGAATAAGTGCCAGTCTGTTCTGAGATACTACAGTCTCCCCAGAAGTAAATGACTGTACATACCTTAATACTAAACGCAGCATGAGGCTGTGCCACACAATGAAGATGTTCTTTTCCTCACCTCCAGCAAATCTGTGTGGACAAACAGGGTCTTAGATAATATCTGCTAAGACCATCAGCAGGGCAGCAAACAATATGGGAGTCGCTTGAATTAGAATGAAAGTCTCCCCAGTCCATTGCTTAAAGCCTGTAGCTCCAGCCCTGAGAAAAATAGCACACACTGGTACCATTTAAAAATAATAAACTCTTGATTGAAGAATCTAAACTAACACCTCACTTTACCTCTTCCTATCACTAACACAGGCAAAGAGAATGACTGGAGTGGGAGGGAAGGGAGGAGCTATATATACAGCTCTGCTGTGGTGCTCTTTGCCTCCTCCTGCTGACCAGGAGGCGATATCCCATAAGGATGAAATCTGTGGACTCGTCATATCTTGTAAAAGAAATTGGATTTTATGTCCCTTTAAAGTAAGCATATGGGTACAATGCCCCTTTAAGTTTCAGTTACCATTGATGGTAGAAAGAGTATCTTTGTTTCTACTATGACAGTCAGTTCATCAAATGTCATCTTACCTCTTTCACACCTAAAAAATAAAATGTCCTACTCTGCCAAAACAAGAAAAGGTTAAACGTTGCTGTGACTGCTCTGCCTCTGACAGATTTATTAAATAAAGAAATGATGTGAAGGCCAAGCTAACCAAGGCAGTTCCAAAACAGAAATAATTTAAAAACAGGATGGAGTGAGTGCACCTTGATTTAGAAATAAGTAAACAAAAAAGTGAGCAAAGAAGTGAACAAAAATAATATTTGCGATCAAAAATAATATTTTAGGTGATTTAAAAATTAAGCTTACAACCCTTCTGAGAGATAACAATTCCTCCAAATAGTTATCAATATATAAGTTAGAACGGACAAATGAAGGGGAGCTGAGTTCCAATATTTTGAAAAATAAATATATAATGTGTTTTTAAATGTGTTGCAGCGTAATACGTGAACAAATGTCAAAATAATTTAAACGTGATAGCTTGTTTGTGTGGTGATAAGATTATGAGATAATACTGTAATACAAGATATTAGGTGTGAGGATCAATTTAAATAATAAACAGAAAACTGAGGTATTGTACAAAATGTGGCAATTTATATTGTGAAAATGTAGCGAATACAGGTTAAAATGATACAAATAGGATTGAGGTCACATACAATATGGTGTATTTAAAATACTCAGATTAAAACGACATTAAATACATAATAACGACATTAAATACATAATAACCTAAAATAAATGTTATATGGGTATCGCACTGCAGTGGATAAAAATAAAGATCTGGTAAAATTAAATAAAACAACCTTAAATAAGGTGATTTGTGATAAAGGCACTTTCTGACAATCAACCTCTTTTTATCACAAATCACCTTATTTAAGGTTGTTTTATTTAATTTTACCAGATCTTTATTTTTATCCACTGCAGTGCGATACCCATATAACATTTATTTTAGGTTATTATGTATTTAATGTCGTTATTATGTATTTAATGTCGTTTTAATCTGAGTATTTTAAATACACCATATTGTATGTGACCTCAATCCTATTTGTATCATTTTAACCTGTATTCGCTACATTTTCACAATATAAATTGCCACATTTTGTACAATACCTCAGTTTTCTGTTTATTATTTAAATTGATCCTCACACCTAATATCTTGTATTACAGTATTATCTCATAATCTTATCACCACACAAACAAGCTATCACGTTTAAATTATTTTGACATTTGTTCACGTATTACGCTGCAACACATTTAAAAACACATTATATATTTATTTTTTAAAATATTGGAACTCAGCTCCCCTTCATTTGTCCGTCAAAACAGAAATAATAAAACACTGAACTTCGACATAAATGCTTACCTCAGTTTTCCCTTGGTTCCTGTGTGAAAGAAAGAAAATGGTCTATTAGAAGGGCCCCATAAACATATATAGCACAGTTTCAGAATCTTTAGGTGGCTAAAGAATACAGTAACATACAGAGATGAAACAAGTCCTCTATAAAATGATGCTATATGTTCCTTCTCTCCTTACCTAATAAATGTTATAGGTATAAGGAGATATATATCATTGAAGGGACATGAACCACAAACATTCTATTTTATGATTCAGATACCGCAATTGGTTTCAAACAACTTTACCCTGTACTTCTATTATCAGCTTTGCTTAATTTTCCTGCTATCCGTTGTTGAGCTAGATTAATACATCAGGTGAGCCAGTGACAAGAGTAATATATGTGCACCAATCAGCATCCATATCACAGTAATTAATTGCTACTCCAAAAATTAGCTACGTATGATTTTTTTTTAAAAAAAAAGCATGCCAAGAGAAGTAAGTAAATTGAATAATAAAAGTAAATTGTAAAGTTTTTTAAAATTGTATGCTGTATCTAAATAAAAAAAATAATAATTTGGGTGTTATGTCCCTTTAAAGGGACATTGTACACTAGATTTTTCTTTGCATAAATGTTTTGTTGATGATCCATTTTTTTTGTTTTTAAATGTAGTTTTGCTTATTTTTAAATAACATTACACTGATTTTCAGACTCCTAACCAAGCCCCAAAAGTTTTAAAGTATACTGATGTATACCTACTCCAGCTTCTTCCTGTTTGTGTAGAGTCTTTTCATAAGCAGCGGAAGTGTCTGCTGTTTTTTTGCTATACAAACCACTTTCAGTGGGTGTTCCAGTAACCTTTTCAACAGAGCAAAACTGGGAGCTTATAAGTAAGATTTTAAATGGTTTTATACTGGATTTTTATATCAGTACCTGTGCATATTATTCTTTATAGTAGTGTCTTTTTCACATTCAGTTATATGAAAATGGGTGTATACTGTCCCTTTAAATCAATGTAAACTATAAAAGCTTTTAATGACCTTCAACGCATATTAAGTATTTGCTCTAGTTCACCAGGTCTATGCTAGACCATCCCATAGATATGTGTTAGTTGCACCATAGCTGTATTGCAGTGGTCATGATCATGCAACCATTGTCACAACATAGTAATGCCATTCTTACATTATTACATCTAGCATTTATTTACTGTTTAATGTCGCTTTAACAATTGTAGTGCCAATCATATTGTTGGCTCAAAGGTAACTTAACCCCCTTCATGACGGGGGCAAGTGTTGAACACCGGAACATGATTTCAATGCCGAGATCGGGTTTTGGAGGACTGCCTTTGATGCAAGGCACACCCCCTATCAGATAATTGCACTAAAACCAGGAGGGAGAAGGGCGCCAAAAAAGGAAGGAAGTTCAATGCCGTTCTAAAGATGTTCAAGCTCAGGGCTCTTAGGCCAGCATGGAACTTACTAACAATGTCTAGGGGTTAAAAATGATTTAACCTTTGAAAACGGGTTATCACACAAAGTGTACTGGGGCTTTAGACAAGGACAGAGCTGGTGAGCGAATGAAGAGCAGTATATATACACTTATCCACCAGAAATAGATGGCAGCAATCATCATGCTTCATGTATAAAAAAAAAAAATCTGAGTAAAGGGCCATTAAATACAGAATTGCTAAACAAATACATACTTAAAAGTCAACGAAAGAACACACTGGTTTTCAAATGGGTAGGACAATGTTTGCACAAAATCTAAAAATGTACATCCATTTTCCCCGACATGCGTCATGTGACAGCTACCAGCAAATCCGAACTCTTGCACATACTCAGTAGGGCCTGGTACCTCAGAATGTATGCATATCAAAAAATTTGGTGATGGGAGGAATTTGGAAAGGTTTTTTTGTTTTTTTTTTATCTGCATGCTCTATCTGAATCATGTAAGTTTAATTTTTATTTTAGTGCCCCTAAGGAAATAGAGCATTTTATTTTACATGGTTATGCCCCTTTAACATATAAAGTGTCTAAGTGATCTTTTTTGGCATTTAATAGCTTGTGTTCCATAAACTACCCTAATCTGTTTTAAGAGCATCAAAATGTTTTAAACTCACAAGAACATTTATTAAAATATGTTTATAAGACTGTGTAAACAACTAAAGGGCTTTAAAAACATTGTTTACCCTGTGTGGTATCCAGCTTCACTAACACTAAATGAATTACTTCAAATCTTGGTAACCGCACAAGAATTCTTCAAATTAAACAAATATCTCAAATTTGAAACAATAAATGTGAAATGGACGTTAAATTTAGCACTGCTTGATCATTAAAAAAAATGTTTTCAAGACAAAGCAGAAAGTGAAAAAATAAAAAAATATCCTTTTATTAGAAACATTGCTGCATACTGCAAAAGTACCTCAACTGAAATTTGTAATGCTTTGCTGTGCAATTCAGATAAGACTAGAATACCCCTTTAAGGTTATAATCAAAATGTTGCATATGAAAGAGCAGCTTTTAAAAAAAGGTACCAATAATATTTTTGGCTTGAAAAATGTGAAGTAAAAGTTGCTTAAATTTAAACTGAAACTAGTACTGCAGTATTTGTTTTGTACTTCCTACCAGCTCTCAATGGCTGATACGGACAGCTGCATCTGCAAGTATGGCTTAAAGAGACAGTCTACTACAGAATTTTGTTTAAAAAGATAAATAATCCCATTATTACCCATTCCCCAGTTTTGCACAGCAAACACTGTTACATTAATACACTTTTTACCTCTGTGATTACCTTGTATCTAAGCCTCTGCAGACTGCCCCCTTATCAGTGCTTTTGAAATACTTGCATTTTATCCAATCAGTGCTGACTCCTAGTTAACTCCACTGGAGTGAGCACAATGTTATCAAAATGGCACACGTGAACTAGCACTGTCTAGCTGTAAAAACTGTCAAATTGCACTGAGATAAGCGGCCTTCAAAAGCTTATAAATTTGCATATGTGACTACCAAGGTTTAGCTTTCAACAAAGAATACCAAGAGAACAAAGCAAAACTGATAATAAAAGTAAATTGGGATGTTGTTTAAAATTGCATGTCCTATCTGAATCATTAAAGTTTAATTTTAAACTAGTATTGTCCCTTTAAAGTAGAAGAGAAATGCACCGCTTATTTCTGCTGTTCTCTGTCATTTTATAAACTTATGACCCCCACAAGTATAAAGAATATGTCCTAATAGATTCTTGGTTACATATATGAAGAAAGATCAGGATGTAAATAAATATTATTGCTTGCTCTGATGGGATGAGGAAAGGTGTCTATGGCCCCTATTTATCAAAGGTCTTGCGGACCTGATCCGACAGTGCGGATCAGGTCCGCAAGACCTTGATAAATGCGGAGAGCAATACGCTCTCTGCATTTAACATTGCACCAGCAGCTCACAAGAGCTGCTGGTGCAACGCCGCCCCCTGCTGATTCGCGGCCAATCAGCCGCCAGCAGGGAGGTGTCAATCAACCCGATCGTACTCGATCGGGTTGTTTTCCGTTGATTCCTGTCCGCCTGCTCAGAGCAGGTGGGCAGGGTTATAGAGCAGCGGTCTTTAGACCGCTGCTTCATAACTTGTGTTTCTGGCGAGCCTGAAGACTCGCCAGAAACACGGTCCTTCAAGCTCCATACAGAGCTTGATAAATATGGGTCTAAGAGTTAAAAAAAACATGCTCTAATTCAAAACGGTTTTCCACTCAAGTCCTCTGGCCTCCCTAACAGTAAGGCTGTAAGGCAAGGATATCTGAACTGGAGCACAGGTGAAATTATCAGATGATTAGTAACATTTTTTCCCCCATTTAAAAAAAAAAAAAAAAAAAAAAAAAAGCTTACAACTGTAGATTACAACTGTATGTCTTATTACAAAAGCAGTTGGTATCAAGATACAAAGTTTCATCAAGTGGCTAATGGCCCCATATACATTGTATAACTCAGAACAGTACAAATCTCCTTTTGCACCCAGCTGCGACTAATTCAATTGTCCAAGTGGTTATGTCACCATAAAGTATAGTATTTATGGGGGTATATGGCGAACGAAGGCACTGTTATTCAGAAATCTCCTCTGATAATTCATATGAAAAGTAATATTTATACCAGATGTGAACACCTTGTGACTATTATGTAAATATAGACAATGTCACATCCCACCAATGGAAGGTAGATGTGTCTGTGGTAACCAGACTGTCTAAATAGAGCAAGACACATATAAAGGATTCCTCCAACACAGATTTGTAGTGGTTTCTATATCCGGCTTAC
The DNA here is from genome assembly GCF_027579735.1 of Bombina bombina. Classification (NCBI taxonomy): domain Eukaryota; kingdom Metazoa; phylum Chordata; class Amphibia; order Anura; family Bombinatoridae; genus Bombina; species Bombina bombina. The sequence goes on along the minus strand of NC_069501.1, from coordinate 954,840,945 downwards.
CTCCATCCTCTTATCGTCAGCAGGTGTTTTCTCAGACAGTCTTTCACAGTTTTCCTGCTAGCATCAGCAAAACTGCCACTCTCCACTTGTTTGTGCCAAGATCTATACCGCCAGAGTCCTTACCATTTGGCCCTTCCATGAGGCTGCCTCTCTCTTTAACCATATCCCCTCTGATAACCGCATTCAGTATATAATAATCATTTCGCCTATGCTTACATCAATGTATCCAAATGTAAATGTTCCAAGTGAAGAAATGGAGCACCAGTTCTAAGTAAAAACATTGTATCCTCATTAAAACATTAATTATGTTTATCTGATAATTCTGTTTTCTTCAGATGTAAAGAGTCCACAGCTGCATTCATTACTTTTGGAAAAACAATACCCAAGCTATAGAGGACACTGAATGCTAAAACGGGAGGGTACTAGGGCGGCCCATTCTGAGGGCACAAAGCCTGGACCACAAACCAAGAAAAAATACCTCTTCGTCCGAAGCCAGAAAACATTTGAAAAAGAAGACAAACAAGGATTCCTGGAAGACCCTAAACAGGGCACACTAAATCCAAAGTGGAAAGCCCCAAAAAGCGAACCACACTAACAGGGACCCCAGGGTACCCTAAACTAGGGAAGGCAACGCCCAGACCCCGACAGCACTGAACCACAAGGTTGAAACCGGGAAACAGAACAGAGAAGCAAACTTCTCTGAAAAAAAATCAGAGCAATCACCCCGAACAAACCACTGAAACCATAGTCCCAAGTCGCCAGGAACTTAGAATATCGAAATATTCTCACCAACACGTGCGTTATCACCAGAGAAGCAACCTCTGAGCACCAAATGCCACAGTCATACCAGGATGACTGAAGAAGAAAAAAGTAAACACTTGCCGATAAGTAAAAGCAGCCGAGGATAGAGTAACATCCAGCAAGTAGTGGGCACACTCAGGTTTTACAAAGCCGCAAGGCCAACCGACGTAGCCGAGCAACAAGGAGCCTAGAACTTCAAAAAAAAGGCTCACCAGACCTCCACAAACCGAGGAGACACAACTCATCTCAAATCCTAGTCCACACCAGACCAGCCCAAGCAACCGGTCTAAGAGACAGGGGAACAGAAAAGGTCCCAATCACCAGCCCCCATAGAAAAGGGTGGAAAAGGATGGCCCCAGACACCCCAACAGAGCTCGGAATCCTTCCAAAAGCAACTACAAACCGATACTTCCAAGGAAGATCCCCATAGAGATAGGTAGAAAAAGACAGAATTCCTATGAATCTAGCCGGACATTCTATGGCAGACTCCACATAGCACCTACAACGGCACTCCAAAGGAGAACCTACAAGATAAGTGGGACTATGCGGTTCAACATGGAACGGCAAAATCAGACAGAACAGGCCGCTCACACCAATTCAGTGAGGTGATCTTAGCCAATAGCGTGCTTGCTATTGGCATAATTCCAGCTGGGCCACCTTGCTATTGGCTAAGAGGTGAAAACGGAAACATCACCGAAATTGAAAAAAATTGCGTCCTGCTGCAGGCGGCCTCTGGTGCTTAGCACAGCATAGAAATAAAGGAACTTTCAGCATGAAGTATTTTTATACGTCATGACTAAAAAGTATCCTTTATTGGTTGCACTGGTAAATCCTAGCATTTCAAAAAAACTCTAGCATTTACCATAATTTCTTTCCCATGATATGGTGGCCAGCAGGAGGAGGCAAAGAGCACCACAGTTAAACTGCTTAGTATCACTCCCTTACCCACAACTCCCAGTCATTCTCTTTGCCTTCAGTGCATGGAGGAGGTAAAGTTTAGGTGTCTGAAGACTTTTTTTTATTTCATCTACAAGCAAGTTTCGGGGTATAGCCTTATTCCATGTCATTCCTTGCAGTCGGGTAGTGGTGGCTTTAAAGAAGTTACGAACTTGTAGAGGTACTTACTGCATTTTCCTAACAATTGCTGCCCTAGTTTTGAAAGCCAGAGTTGGCTACTCTCTTCTTTATTTTTCAAAGGTCTCTAAGAGGAACGGTGTCCTCTCAAACCTTGTAACTGTATACATGCCGGAGCAGGTAAGTGCTTTTTCTTCCAGTTGGGGAGACCATGCACTTAAATTAAAAGACACTGCTTTTTTATTGGGACATAGATAACCCTGTTGTATGGGTTACACTGGGGCATGAAGCAGGCACTGTAGCATGTGTGAGATTAACATTTAAACTCTTAACAAAAAACAAAACAAAAAAAAGGGGCAACATGTTTTTATTAGGCTTTATTTTCTGACACATATTTACTTGATAAAACAATACAAGTTTAAACTTAAAGTAAGGCTGAATTTTCTATTTCAGCAGCTTATTCATTTCCCATTTGCTTTAAAATAAATTGAATCAACATTTTAAACGGTCAGGTTTGAGAAAAAAAAATGGTTATATCTGGTACTCATTGTACCAGGAAGCAGTGTCTCTCTATGTCGCAGCAGTAATTTGAGCTTGGCAGTTGCAGTCACATGACCGGCTTTACTTCATAACGTTTATGAGGAAAAAGTAGTGTTTCTCCACTTCTGGGTGATCCGGTCTTAATTGGTAGCGGTAAGGCACCTCAGTAATTGAGGTGTGGGGTTGCCTGAGGAGTATTTTAGAAGTTTATTTGATGTTTATTAAATGTTTTTTCTTAACTTTCTCTCAATTTTAGCTGGGGATCGATCCTAATTTGGGATAAAATTTAAATATCTTTATTGGTGTGAATCCAAGGGTTACTCTTGGAGTAGAATTAGAATTCCTAGAATTTTATCTTTTCTTCAGAAAGGCCTGGAAAAGGGATTGTCAGTCAGTACTCTGGATGGTCAGATTTCTGCTTTATCAATTTCAATACATAAACGTTTGGCGGATGTGCAATCTTTTTGTCAGGCCTTGGTCAAATTCAGGCCCGTCTTTAAGTCTGTTCCTCTTTGGAGCCTTAACCTTTTTCTTAAAGTTTTACAGCTTGCTCCATTTGAGCCGTTGCTTTCCATAGAAATTAAGTTGCTATCTTGGAAGATTTTGTTTCTTGTTGCTATCTCTTCTGCTTGAAGAGTCTCGGAACTCTCAGTTCTGTAGTGTGATTCCCCTTATCTTATTTTTAATGCCGATAAGGCGGTTCTTCGTACCAAGTTAGTTTTCCTTCCTAAGGTTGTTTCTAATAGAAATATCAATCCGGAAATTGTTGTTCCCTCTCTGTGTCCTAATCCTCCTCCTTCCAAAGAACATTTGTTACACAATTTGGATGTTGTACGTGCTCTTAAATTCTACTTACAGGCGACTAAGGATTTTTGCCAGTCCTCTGCCCTCTTTGTCTGTTTACATCACTAACATTGTTATAAATGTTAGTCTAACTTCCACATTAAGTTTAAAAAATATGGGAAAATTACTGTATACACCGTTACTAATGTACAAATTGCAGGTTTTAATCAACTGTAAGCTCAATCTGACCTATTTATGTACAAATGGATGTGTATGTTGATAAACAATTTTTCCTAACAAAATAAATAAATAAAAAATAAAATACAAATGGGATCTATCAACATACAGACCCTTCAACCAGTGATGTAATCACTAATCTTCCAAAATCGCCATTTCTTTGGCGTGTGCATTTATGTTTTTATTACAATTATTTTGGGGGGTTTTCTGTGAAGTAATGATTCTGAGAAATTAACATCAGAAGCATTTAGGGATAGTGATGTCGCGAACAGCCATAGACTTCAATAGGCAGGCGAATTTTAAAACCCACAGGGACTCTTTCTGGCCACAATAGTGATGGAAAAGTTGTTTCAAGGGGACTAACACCTGGACTGTGGCATGCCGGAGGGGGATCCATGGCAAAACTCCCATGGAAAATTACATAGTTGATGCAGAGTCTGGTTTTAATCCATAAAGGGCATAAATCGCCTAACATTCCTAAATGGTTTGGAATAACGTGCTTTAAAACATCAGGTATGATGTTGTATCGATCAGGTAGTGTAAGGGTTACGCCCGCTTCACAGTGACAGACCAAACTCCCCGTTTAACGCACCGCAAACAGTCCATTTGCACAACCGCAAACTCCCCATTTTCACAAGGTTGGATACCAAGCTAGCCATGGCCCGTTCCTTGTCCTCACTGATGTCATTGAAGGTCTCTTCCTCCACCCAGCCACGTACAACACCAAGGGTCCCCGAAAGGCGACAACAAGCCCCCTGGGACGCCTGCTGTGTTTGGTCTTCCACCTCCTCAAAGCCACCTTCCTCCTCTGACGACTCTTCTTCAGACTCCTCTGTCTGCGTTGCCTCTCTCTGCGTTATTATAAAGTGTGTTAAGTAGTACTATTCCTATCAGTTTAATCCCTGTTATGTGCCTTTCTTTGGTTTGGTTTTTGAAGCCACAGTGCAGCACCAGAGGCCAGAAAAATTAGGCATGTACACATGCCTGAAAAATTAGGTATTATTGCAGTCGCTGCTGTAGCAGCGGCCAGAAAAATTGATGTTCGTTTCCCAGGCAGCAAGTGCCCTAAAACATTGCAGCTTGAACCCTAGCTGGTGGCGGATAAGTCACGCAAGTCATCCGGCATTCAGAGATAAAATACAGCAGCATGTGGACCATTTTTAGCCCAAGGCAGCTCATCTCATCAGGCCTTTTTTAGTCGAATGTATCGCCCACTGTCAGTCCCTTCGGGAACCATCCCTCATTCATCTTAATAAAGGTGAGGTAATCTAGACTTTTTTGACCTAGGCGACTTCTCTTCTCAGTGACAATACCTCCTGCTGCACTGAAGGTCCTTTCTGACAGGACACTTGCAGCGGGGCAGGCCAGAAATTCTATCGCAAATTGGGATAGCTCAGGCCACAGGTCAAGCCTGCACACCCAGTAGTCAAGGGGTTCATCGCTCCTCAGAGTGTCGATATCTGCAGTTAAGGTGAGGTAGTCTGCTACCTGTCGGTCGAGTCGTTCTGAGGGTGGACCCCGAAGGGCTGTGGCGATGCGTAGGACTTTAAAAGCTCTGCATGTCCTCCATCAACAACACGTCTGTAAAGCATCCTGTCCTTACCGGCGTGGTCGTGGGAGGATTACTTTCACCTCTTCCCCTGTTAGATTCCCGTTGTGCTGTGACATCACCCTTATACGCTGTGTAAAGCATACTTTTTAATTTATTTTGGAACTGCTGCATCCTTTCCGACTTGCGGTAATTCGGTAACATTTCAGGCACTTTCTGCTTATACCGGGGGTCTAGTAAGGTGGACACCCAGTACAGGTCGTTCTCCTTCAGCCTTTTTATACGAGGGTCCCTCAAATGGTACGACAGCATGAAAGACCCCATTTGCACAAGGTTGGATACCGAGCTACTCATGTCCCGTTCCTCGTCCTCAGTGATCTCACTGAAGGTATGTTCTTCCCCCCAGCCACGTACAACACCACGGGTACCAGATAGGTGACAACGAGCACTCTGGGATGCCTGTTGTGGTTGGTCTTCCTCCTCCTCCTCAAAGCCACATTCCTCCTCTGACTCCTCTTCCTCACAATCCTCTTCCAGCATTGCCGCAGGTCCAGCAAGCGATGCTGATAAGGCTGTTTCTGTTGGTGATGGTGACCACAACTCTTCCTCTTCAACGTCCAGTAACGTGGCAAAAAAAATTCCCAGCTCCGCAGAGGCTGTCCTAGCACCCCGGTCATACAAATAGTCGTTAACGGCTTTTTCTTGTTGGAACAGGCGGTCGAACATTAGGAGTGTTGAATTCCAACGTGTCGGGATGTCGCAAATCAAGCGCCTCACTGGCATGTTGTTACGCCGCGGGATATCTTAAAAGTGTGCCATGGTCGTGTAGGAACACCTTCCTGGCCTGCTTCAGGACGTCCTGTAAGCCTGGGTACTTATGCACAAAGCGTTGTACGATCAGATTACACACATGTGCCATGCACGGCATGTGTCAACTTGCCCAAATTCAATGCCGCCAACAAATTTCTTCCGTTGTCACAAACCACTTTGCCGATCTCCAGTTGGTGCGGAGTCAGCCACTGATCCACCTCTGCGTTCAGGGCGGACAGGAGTGCTGGTCCGGTGTGACTCTCTGCTTTCAGGCAAGTCAACCCCAAGACGGCGTGACACTGCCGTATCCGGGATGTGGAATAGTACCTGGGGAGCTGGGGGGTGCCGTTGATGTGGAGCAAGACGCAGCAGCAGAAGAGGACTCAGCCGAGGAGGTTATGGAAGAGGATGGAGTAGGAGGAGTAGAGGAGGTGGCAGCAGGCCTGCCTGCAAGTCGTGGCGGTTTCACCAACTCCTCTGCAGAGCCACGCATTCCATGCTTGGCAGCCGTCAACAGGTTTACCCAATGCGCAGTGTAGGTGATATACCTGCCCTGACCATGCTTTGCAGACCAGGTATCAGTGGTCAGATGGACCCTTGCCCCAACACTGTGTGCCAGACATGCCATTACCTCCTTTTGCACAATCGAGTACAGGTTGGGGATTGCCTTTTGTGCATTGAAATTCCGGCCGGGTACCTTCCACTGCGGTGTCCCAATAGCTACAAATTTTTGGAACGCCCCAGACTCCACCAGCTTGTATGGTAAAAGCTGGCAGGCTAAGAGTTCAGACAAGCCAGCTGTCAGATGCCGGGCAAGGGGGTGACTTTGCCAAGGACATGTTTGAGCGTAAGAAGCCAATGTCACAGACACCTGACTGTGGGCAGATGAGCAGGAACTGCTCAAGGCGAGAGACGGAGTGGCGGATGGTTGAGAGGGGGCAAGGAGGACAGCAGTGGTTGATGTGGCTGAAGATGCTGGACCAGGAGGAGGATGGCGGCTTTGAGTTTCTGTGCTGCTTGTACTCATGTGTTCATCCCATAGGCGTTTGTGATGTGCGATCATGTGCCTTCGCAAAGCAGTTGTACCTATGTGGGTGTTGGACTTCCCACGACTCAGTTTCTTTTCGCACAGGTTGCAAATGGCATTGCTGTTGTCAGAGGCACACACACAAAAAAAAATGCCACACTGCTGAACTCTGCAATGACGGCATTCTGGTGGTGGCAACAGCATGCGTTGATTGGCGTGCTGTCTGGCTGACCCCGGGTGCCGATGCATGCTGTCTGACTGTGCCACTAGCTCCTTGCGACGACCTCCCCCTGCTTCCAACTCGTCTCGTCCTCCTCTGTCTCCCCATCTGAACGTTCCCTCTGTTGTTCTTCTCTTCTAGCGGGCACCCACATGACATCCACGGACGCATCGTCATCATCAACCGCTTCACTTGTATCTGACAACTCAGCAAAGGAAGCAGCAGCGGGTACAACATCATCATCATCACACTGTACGTCCATGTGTGTAATGCTGCCTGACTGAGACATATCCCTGTTATCTACATCCTCTGGCAATAATGGTTGCGCATCACTCATTTCTTCCAACTGATGTGTAAATAACTCCTCTGACAGATCAAGTGAAGCGGCTGTGGTGCTAGTGTTGGTGGTGGCGGCAGGCGGGCGAGTGGTAACTTGAGAGGTGCCCAAAGCTAAGCTGGAGGAGGATGGTCCGTCAAGGTTCCGAGCGGAAGCTGTAGAAGATTGGGCGTCCTGTGTTAGCCAGTTAACTATGTCCTCAGAACTTTTCGAGTTCAGGGTACGTGGCCTCTGAACACTGGCATTATTCTAGGGCCAAAGGGAATCACAGCACCACGACCACGACGGTCCCTGCGGGGTGGCCTGCCTCTGCCTGTCATTGGTTTTTTTTTTCGATTATTGGTACTATGCGTGCAAGCTACTGTGACAACAGATATGAGTGGCACTGTGCACTGGCAGAAGTTGGCAGAGTAGACACTGTAGGCCTGACACACACTCTTGCAGACAACTAACTGCTATTCAATCTATTACAGTCAAAAAAAATTTTTTTTTTTAAATATACACTACTGTTACACCAGATATGAGTTGCACTGGTGTGACACTGTGCCCTGGCAGGCCCTGAAACGCACACGTGTGAAGGAAACTGACTTCTATTATTTCACAGTCAAATTTCTATTTTTTTTTTTTTTAATGTACACTACTGTTACACCAGATATGAGTTGCACTGATGTGACACTGTGCCCTGGCAGGCCCTAAAACGCACACGCGTGAAGGAAACTGACTGCTATTATTTCACAGTCAAAAAAGTGTTGTTTTTTATAAATCTACACTACTGTTACACCAGATATGAGTTGCACTGGTGTGACACTGTGCCCTGGCAGGCCCTGAAACGCACACGTGTGAAGGAAACTGACTGCTATTATTTCACAGTCAAATTTCTAGTTTTTTTTTTAAATGTACTCTACTGTTACACCAGATATGAGTTACACTGGTGTGACACTGTGCCCTGGCAGGCCCTGAAACGCACACGTGTGAAGAAAACTGACTGCTATTATTCCACAGTCAAATTTCTAGGTGTTTTTTTAAATGTACTCTACTGTTACACCAGATATGAGTTGCACTGGTGAGAAACTGTGCCCTGGCAGGCCCTGAAACGCACACGTGTGAAGGAAACTGACTGCTATTATTTCACAGTCAAAAAAGTGTTTTGTTTTTTTATGATATGAGTGGTGGCACTGGGCAAGTGGGCACAGTATACGCTGTGAGCCTGACACACATGCTGGCAGGCAGGAAACTGCAATTAGATTACACAGGAAAAAAAAATCAGACTGATGTTCTAGCCCTAAAAAGGGCTTTTTGGGGTGCTGTCCTTACAGCAGAGATCAGATGAGTCCTTCAGGACTGTGGTGGATACTGAATACACTAGCCTAGCTATCGATTTCCCTATTAAATCAGCAGCAGCTACACTGTCCCTCCTCTCACTAAGAATGCAGCTTCCAAATGAATCTAAAATGGATGCTGTCCAGGAGGTGGGAGGGTCTGGGAGGGAGGGTCTGCTGCTGATTGGCTGGAATGTGTCTGCTGACTGTGAGGTACAGGGTCAAAGTTTACTCAATGATGACGAATAGGGGGCGGACTGAACATTGCATATGTTCGCCCGCCGCGGCGAACGCGAACAAGCTATGTTCGCCGGCGAACTATTCGGGACATCACTATTTAGGGATTGTTATCACTGGAAGAAAAAAAAAACAAAAAACAGACAATCCCAGCTGAGATTGTGATCAACCCCCTAGTTTTTATGGTTAGCAATATGTAATGATCTAACTAATTTGTGTAATTAAAGGGACAATATACTGTAACATTGTTTGTATGCGTTTCCAATTACTTGTTATACCAGCTGCAATGTATAAAATGTATGAAAAATTGCTTAATTATGTTTATTTTTGTATATGGGTTGAGCTTGCAAGGAAATTAAATTTACTTACGTTATTACTTTCTGTACACACCACACGCTTCTTTTTATTATCTCTGTCTGTATATCAAAAGCTCAATACTTAGAGAGAACAATTGAAAATTAAAATTGTATTTATTTCTCTCTCCTAAGCCCCACTGGAAATGTACTGTCTTCTGCAGGCTTTGTTTACACAGCTCTTCTATAGTCTATACTTAAAGGAACAGTATACACCAATTTCCAAATAACTGTATGTAATATACACTATTATAAAGAAGAATATGCATAGATAGCGATATAAAAATCAGTATAAAACCTTAAAAAAAAAAAAAACTTACTTAGAAGCTCCCAGTTTAGCACGGTTGATGAGGTAGTCTGGGAAACCCACTGAAAGAGGCTGGGTAAACATAAAGAGCAGACACCTCCCCCTTCCCAGCATATGAAAAGACAGATAAACAGGAGCCTGCAGGAGTCTGTAAACGTGAGTATACATCTGACTCTGTGGGGCTTGGTCAGGAGTCTGAAAATCAGCACAATGTTCTTAAAAAATAAGCAAAAACATAATGTATGCGAGAACTTACCTGATAAATTTATTTATTTCATATTTGCAAGAGTCCATGAGCTAGTGACGTATGGGATATACAATGCTACCAGGAGGGGCAAAGTTTCCCAAACCTTAAAATGCCTATAAATACACCCCTCACCACACACACAATTCAGTTTAAATAGCCAAGTAGTGGGGTGATAAAATAAGGAGTAAAAAAAAAAAAGCATACAAAAAGAGGAACTGGAAATATAATTGTGCTTTTATACAAAAATCATAACCACCATAAAAAAGGGTGGGCCTCATTGACTCTTGCCAATATGAAAGAAAATAATTTATCAGGTAAGTTCTTACATAAATTATGTTTTCTTTCATGTAATTGGCAAGAGTCCATGAGCTAGTGACGTATGGAATAGAAATACCCAAGATGTGGGAGACCACAGAAGTGTCACTAGAAAGGGGGGGATAAATAAAATATTTCTGCTGAAAAAATTAAATCCACAAAAAAATAAGTCTCTCATACATTTCAAGAAAAAAAAAACTAAAATGATAAGCAGAAGAGTCAAACTGAAACAGCTGCCTGAAGAACGTTTCTACCAAAGACTGCTTCAGAAGAAGCAAATACATCAAAATGGTAAAATTTAGTAAATGTATGCAAATAAGACCCAGTTGCTGCTTTGCAAATCTGATCAACTGAAACCCCATTCTTAAAAGTCCAAGAAGTGGCGACTGATCTAGTAGAATGAGCTGTAATTCTCTGAGGCGGAGACTGTCCCGCCTCCAAATAAGCCTTGTGAATCAAAAGCTTTAACCAAGATGCCAAAGAAATGGCAGAGGCATTCTGACCTTTCCTTGTACCAGAAAAAAGTCTTCCTGAAATCTTTAGAAGCTTTGATATAATATTTATTCTTAGGATTAGGACACAAGGAAGGAACAACAATTTCCCTACTAATGTTGTTAGAATTTACAACCTTAGGAAGAGATTTAAACGAAGTCTGCAAAACAGCCTTATCCTGATGGAAAATCAGAAAAGGAGACTCACAAGAGAGAGCAGGCAATTTGGAAACTCTTCTAGCTGAACAGATAGCCAAAAGAAACAAACACTTTCCAAGAAAGTAGTAGGAATCAAGTAACTCTTTGGTAAATTGATCCTCCAACCATGTTTTTGAAGAAACACCACAAGTTGATTCATGCGAGATTCTGCTAAATGAAAAGATTGAGCCAGTAACAAGATATCATCCAAATAAGGAAACACCGCAATACCCTACTCTCTGATTACAGATAGAAGGGCACCGAGAACCTTCAGAAACATTCTTGGAGCTGTTGCTATGCCAAATGGAAGAGCAACAAATTGGTAATGCTTGTCTAGAAAAGAGAATCTCATAAACCGATAGTGGTCTGGATGAATCGGAATGTGGAGATATGCATATTGTAAGTCTATTGAGGACATGTAATGACCTTGCTGAACAAAAGGCAGAATAGTCCTTATAGTCACAATCTTGAAAGTTGGGACCCTTACAAACTGATTCAAAAACTTCAGATCCAGAATGGTCTGAAAGAATTTTCCTTCTTTGGGGACAATGAATAGATTTGAATAAAAACCAAGACCCTGTTCCAGAAGTGGAACTGGTACAATTACCCCTGAAAGCTCTAGATCTGAAACACACTTCAGAAAGGCCTGAGCTTTAACAGGATTTGTTGGGATGTGAGAGAGAAACAATCTTCTCATAGGAGGTCTTACTCTGAAACCCATTCGATACCCCTGAGACAATATTCTGAATCCAATGATTCTGAACGGAACCTGCCCAAATGTCTTGAAATAACTTCAATCTGCCCCCCCACCAGCAGAACTGGATTGAGGGCCGCACCTTCATGTAGTCTTGGGGGCTGGCTTTGGTTTCTTATAAGGCTTGGATTTATTCCATCTCGAGGATGGCTTCCAATTGGAGCCAGAGTCCTTAGGGGAAGGAGTGTTTTTTCTGTTCTGTATTCTGACGAAAGGAACGAAACTGATTAGAAGCTTTAGATTTGCCCTTAGACTTTATCTTGAGGCAAAAAAACTCCCTCCCCCCCAGTAATAGTGGAAATAATAGAATTCAACTGGGAACCAAACAAATTATTACCCTGGAATGATAGAGATAGTAACCTACATTTAGATACCATGTCAGCATTCCATGATTTGAGCCATAAAGCTCTTCTAGCTAAAATAGCTAAAGACATAGATTTAACATTAATCTTGATGATATTAAAAATAGCATCACAGATAAAATGATTAGCATGTTGAAACAATGAACAATGCTATGCAAATCAGTCATTTTCCCGTTGTGCTAAGCTATCCAACCAAAAAGTTGATGCAGCCGCAACATCAGCCATAGAAATGGCAGGTCTGAGAATATAGCCAGAATGCAAATAGGCTTTCCTTAGATAAGATTCAATCTTCCTATCTAAAGGATCCTTAAAAGAAGTACTATTTTCCATAGGAATAGTAGTATGTTTAGCAAAAGTAGAAATAGCCCTATCCACATTAGGGACTTTTTACCAAAACTCTAATTTAGCCACTGGCAAAGGATACAACTTTTTAAACCTTGAAGAAGGAACAAAAGAAGTACCAGGCTTAGACCATTCCTTAGCAATTACATCAGAAATAGCATCAGGAACAGGAAAAACCTCAGGAGTAGTCACATGAGGTTTATAGACAGAATTTAAATGTTTACTGGATTTATTATCAAGAGGACCAGACTTCTCAATATCCAAAGTTATCAACACTTCTTCTAACAAAGAACGAATATACTCAATCTTAAAAAGATAAGATGATTTATCAGTGTCAATGTCTGAAGTAGGATCTTCTGAAACAGAGAGATCAGCAGAGGAGGATATATCAGTATGTTGCCGGTGATTACAAATTTAATCAGTATTATGAGAAGTTTTAAAAGACCTTTTACGTTTATTTGAAGGAGGTATAGCAGCCATAGATTTCTGTATCGCATCAGCAATATCATTTTTTATATCAACAGGGATATCATGTACTTTAGATGTTGAAGGAACAGATACTGTACTAGCACTAATAGAAACCTTTCTGCATGCAAAAGCTTATCATGACAACTGTTTCTTACTACAGCTTGAGATATAATCTCCACTAGCTTACAAAAGATACACTTAGCTTTGGTAGAACTGTAAATACTCAAGGAGTGACCGCACCACCTATATGCTATGTTGTGCTCCGGCACGGGATGGAGTCTGGTCCTAGACTCAATACTAATATAATAAAAATAAATCCCAGCCAAGGAGTCTTAGAAATATCAGCAAAAAAATAATTTAATGAATGTATATACCTGCATATACTACATAGAGGAAGACAAAAGGAGATGAGAGCTCACTCACATCCACACTTACCCCATCCACCAAACACATCTATACCATATGAAAAATAAAAAATGATGTATTTCAAACATACAAAATAATAAGTGTAAATCAAAATGTACACAAAACAACACCCCCCGGGCGTCCCCAGGGAGTGAAGACACACTCCACCTGTAAGAGAAAGAATCAACGATAGTATGGCTTTAAGAAAAGACAAGGGTAAAAAACAAAAAAGTTCTCAATCTTTAACTGATCAGATATTGTATCAATTGTATCCAGAAACACAAAAAAGCAAAGTTCTATTGCATTAGTTGTATCCAAGGTGAAAAACGAAAAAAAAGAGAACAAAGTTCTTGTGAATAATTCAGGATATTGTGAAGAGAAAATCGAGTTATGGTATTTAGCCCTTGTTTCTGATATCCTGTAGATGTAATAGTATTAGGCTTGCCAAGAAAACTTATACGTGCTGTTAATGTTTATAGTCCATGTCTTTATCCTGTCACGAAGTGATCACACATAGAAATTGGCACTGGTAAGCATATAATACATTGATTAGAGAAAACAATATTGTGCTTCTGAGTGTCCCTCCGAATATACTATCGAATGAATGGCCACAGTAATGTAATGCAAGTTGCCGTATTAAGGCGAGGTATACTCGCACAGCAAATCCAACCTCACACCCTTTATAGTAGATTCACTCACGGTGTACTTTTAACACAGTAAATAGTAACTTTATTCTCCCAATCTGTGTCGTAACACAACAATAAATCACAGCCAAAGATTCCTTGTTATGTGATACGGGTAACAGTTTTTAAGATGTAGCTGAAAACCAATAGAAACAGATGATGTTACCTGTGGCGTCTAGATGCTGGTATGAGTAATGTTACCGTGAGACATTTCACCGACGTAGCCTTCGGTGTGGAAATGGACTGCTGTTACGATATTCCCATCTCGCTCCATCCGTCTGGCAAATCGTTTGCAAAAGTTAGCGTGCAATGTGGCTACAGTAACACAGGTAAGTTTCAGGTGGTGGCGTCTATGCGGGTTCTGACACGCGTTTCGGGGACTCCGCCCCTTTGTCAAGGAATGTCCAAGCTGATAATCGGAAGGTGTTATTTAAACAAATTCAACAGATTGCCTATTGGATGTTACCTTCACACTCCTCCAAACGTCACAGCATCTAAGTATAAACAACTTTTATTCATACTGATATGGCTAAAGGATATGTAAAACACTCACAAATATACCACACACACAATATACAATGTACAATGACGCTGGATATGCTCTAAAATAAATTACACACTTAGTGCACACTATATGAATACAAGTGATCTACGCTAAATCTACTCAAATATAAGAAAGCCTGCATCAGTAAAAAGAATTGATTTGAACGCAAAATCTACATTAATCTGATGAATGTTTAATGTAAGTGTATATACTAGCCTATAGTAAATTGAAACAAAATGATCTGATACGACTTTATATCAGAATATGACAATAAATCATACACTTAGTGCACACTATAGTGATAAGTAATCTACGCTAAATATATTCAAATATAATGAAATATAAGTAAACCCACAAAAGTAAAAGAAATTGATTTAAAACACAAAATCTCCGCTAATCTGATGAATGTTAAATGTGAATATGTATACTAGCCTATAATTAATTGAAGCAAACAGTCTAATTTGTCTGATACGACTTAATATCAGAATATAACTAAAATAATGGGCAATCTAACGGATCTACCCACTATAAGGGGATAAAAATGTATGATGACCCATGGCGTCAAGGACACCTCTACATCGGATGGAGATCAACTGTTGACTGTGTATACTACTATGACACGAGTAAGGGGGACTCATCCCATCCAGATAAGACAAAGAAATATTCTTTATAATGGATTGCCCAGATGAAACTACATGACTGTTTTAAGGTTTATGTAAGAGATATGTGTGCTCATACAATGGATATCAGAGGTGAACATCAATGAATGACATTCAAGAAAGACAGAACTAGTAGAAAGCATATACTGATTAGATGAAGTTCCTCTTCGGTAGTCCCATTCTATAATTCAATATATTTCCGGACCAGTTTGGTATATCTAGGTATTTTAATAACATAGTCACAAGCTGAAGTCCCTTATTGTGAATATTAGATGTCATGAAGCACAGTATCATGAATGAAGAATAGGACTATGACTTACTAATAAGTGAGAAGGTAATATATCCGTTCCCTGTCCTGTGATCTGAAGCACTTATGAATCTCATACGAACCCCATATTGTTGACCCATCACAATAGATTAAAGGTAACTAATTAAATAAAGTTACCCCAGGAAATATCCCTATTTAAACCTTTGGGTACCATGGTATCTAGTTTCCTGATCCACTGGGCTTCTTTCCTGAATAATAGTTTCTGTCTGTCCCCACCTCTACATAGAGGGGGTACCCCATCAACTATTTGAAACCTCAATTGGCTTTTATTATGTGCAAATCTCGTGAAATGATGTGCTACTGGGGCATCTTCATCATTCTTAACACTGTTGGGCTATTTAGAGTCCTATTTACAAGACACCACGGACTTTCTATGTAACATTGCATCTAAGGTTGTCCCCTCTAATAGTCAGTTGGTGACTATGGATATAGCTAGCCTCTATACATTGATTCCCCATGATCTAGGCATTGAAAGCATATTCTATTTTTTAGACAAGGACAAATTATACTCACCTAGTGAAAGAAGGTTTATGAAAGATCTCTTTGAGATTATTCTCTATGAGAACTTCTTCCTATTTGAGGATACCTTTTACGTTCAGAAAAAAGGCACGGCAATGGGCTCAAATGTAGCACCAACGTATGCGAACCTTTTTGTCTGCAAATTCGAGAAAGATATGGTGTTTAACCAAACTGGTCCGGAAATAAATTGAATTATAGAATGGCACTACCGAAGAGGAACTTCATCTAATCAGTATATGCTTTCTACTAGTTCTGTCTTTCTTGAATGTCATTCATTGATGTTCACCTCTGATATCCATTGTATGAGCACACATATCTCTTACATAAACCTTAAAACAGTCATGTAGTTGCATCTAGGCAATCCATTATAAAGAATATTTCTTTGTCTTATCTGGATGGGATGAGTCCCCCTTACTCGTGTCATAGTAGTATACACAGTCAACAGTTGATCTCCATCCGATGTAGAGGTGTCCTTGACGCCATGGGTCATCATACATTTTTGTCCCCTTATAGTGGGAAGATCCAGTAGATTGCCCATTATTTTAGTTATATTCTGATATTAAGTCGTATCAGACAAATTAGACTGTTTGCTTCAATTAATTATAGGCTAGTATACATATTCACATTTAACATTCATCAGATTAGCAGAGATTTCGTGTTTAAATTAATTTCTTTTACTTTTGTGGGTTTACTTATATTTCATTATATTTGAATATATTTAGCGTAGATTACTTATATCACTATAGTGTGCACTAAGTGTATGATTTATTGTCATATTCTGATATAAAGTCGTATCAGATAATTTTGTTTCAATTAACTATAGGCTAGTATATACACTTACATTAAACATTCATCAGATTAATGTAGATTTTGTGTTCAAATCAATTTTTTACTGATGCGGGCTTTCTTATATTTGAGTAGATTTAGCGTAGATCACTTGTATTCATATAGTGTGCACTAAGTGTGTGATTTATTTTAGAGCATATCCAGCGTCAGTGTACATTATATATCGTGTGTGTGGTATATTTGTGAGTGTTTTACATATCCGTTTGCCATATCAGTATGAATAAAAGTTGTTTATACGTAGATGCTGTGACGGTTGGAAGAGTGTGAAGGTAACATCCAATAGGCAATCTGTTGAATTTGTTTAAATAACACCTTCCGATTATCAGCTGGACATTCCTTGACAAAGGGGCGGAGTCCCCGAAACGCGCGTCGGAACCAGCATAGACGCCACCACCTGAAACTTACCTGTGTTACTGTAGCCACATTGCACGCTAACTTTTGCAAACGATTTGCCAGACGGACGGAGCGAGATGGGAATATCGTAACAGCAGTCCATTTCCACACCGAAGATAAGGTCGGTGAAAAGTCTCACGGTAACATTACACATACCAGCATCTAGACGCCACAGGTAACATCATCTGTTTCTATTGGTTTTCAGCTACATCTTAGAAACTTACCCGTATCACATAACAAGGAATCTTTGGCTGTGATTTATTGTTGTGTTACGACACAGATTGGGAGAATAAAGTTACTATTTGCTGTGTTAAAAGTACACCGTGAGTGAATCTACTATAAAGGGTGTGAGGTTGGATTTGCTGTACGAGTATACCTCGCCTTAATACGGCAACTTGCATTACATTACTGTGGCCATTCATTCGATAGTATATTCAGAGGGACATTCAGAAGCACAATATTGTTTTCTCTAAGCAATGTATTATATGCTTACCAGTGCCAATTTCTACGTGTGATCTCTTCGTGACAGGATAAAGACATGGACTATAAACATTAACAGCACGTATAAGTTTTCTTGGCAAGCCTAATACTATTACATCTACAGGATATCAGATACAAGGGCTAAATACCATAACTCGATTTCTCTTCACAATATCCTGAATTATTCACAAGAGCCTTGTTCTCTTTTTTTTCGTTTTTCACCTTGGATACAACTAATGCAATAGAACTTTGCTTTTTTGTGTTTCTGGATACAACTGATACAATATCTGATCAGTTAAAGATTGAGAACTTTTTTGTTTATTACCCTTGTCTTTTCTTAAAGCCATACTATCGTTGATTCTTTCTCTTACAGGTGGAGTGTGTCTTCACTCCCTGGGGACGCCCGGGGGTGTTGTTTTGTGTACATTTTGATTTATGCTTATTATTTTGTATGTTTGAAATACATCATTTTTTATTTTTCATATGGTACGGATGTGTTTGGTGGATGGGGTAGGTGTGGATGTGAGTGAGCTCTCATCTACTTTTGTCTTCCTCTATGTAGTATATGCAGGTATATACATTCATTAAATTATTTTTTTGCAGATATTTCTAAGACTCCTTGGCTGGGATTTATTTTTATTACTTTGGTAGAACTGTGTTCAGGCAGCATAGTTCCTACAGCAGATTCTGAGACAAGATCAGATTGAGACATCTTTTTAAAATGTAAAAGAAAAAAATAACATTTAAACAGAAATATCTTATTTCCACATATAGCAGTTTCAGGAATGGGAAAAAATGCAAATGCTAAAATTGGCAAAAAAAAGCAAATAGCATAGCCCTCTGAGCATAAAGAAGGCAAGGAGCATATAGTAAGTGAGGTAAAATAAAACTACATTTTTTTGGCACCAAGTATGGCGCACGACGCAAAAGGAAGTTGAGAAATTTTTTGGCGCCAATAAACATCCGGAAATGACGCAACTCGCGTCAAACAAAATTTCGCGCCAAGCAGCCTAGTGTCAACTAAGACCCAGGAAATTACGAACTTGAGTCATAACACACATTTGCAGCAAAAAAATTATCGCGCCAAGAATGACGCAATAAATAACCGCATTTTGCGCCCTTGCAAACCTAATTTGCCCACAAGTTTTTTAAAGAAAAAACACTATACCCCAGGTAAGAAACTTCCTAAAACATGATTCCCATAACCAAACTGTCAGACTGCAAAGGGAAATACACATAGACCTGACTCTTTATAACTTTATACATAAAGCGCCAAACCATAGCTGAGACTGTCTTAAATAATGATACATACTTACCGAAAGACACCCATCCACATATAGCAGATAGCCAAACCAGTACTGAAAGCTTTCAGCAGAGGTAATGGTATATAAGAGTATACAGAGGATGAATCCCTACGACCGATAACAGAGAACCCTTGAAAAGATTTCCGCGAGGGAAACCATAAAATCAAACAGGCAATACTCTCTTCACATCCCTCTGACAAACACTGTACTCTGAGAGGAATTGGGATTCAGAATGCTTAGAAGTGCTTATCATAAAAACAAAAAAAATCTTAGCACAAACTTACTTCACCACCTCCATAGGAGACAAGGTTTGTAAAACTGAATTGTGGGTGTGGTGAGGGGTGTATTTATAGGCATTTTGAGGTTTGGGAAACTTTGCCCCTCCTGGTAGGATTGTATATCCCCTACGTCACTAGCTCATGGAAATTTGCCAATTACATGAAAGAAACTATACATTTTTTATAAAAAAATAATACCAGATGGGCTATATAAATGGATTATCTACAATACATTTATGCAAAGATAAATCTAGTGTCTAATATCTCTTTAAAGGGACACTGAACCCAATTTTTTTCTTTTGTGATTCAGATAAGAGCATGCAATTTTAAGCAACTTTCTAATTTACTCCTATTATCAATTTTTCTTCGTTCTCTTGCTATTTGTATTTGAAAAAGAAGGCATCTAAGCTTTTTTCTTGGTTCAGAACTCTGGACAGAACTTTTTTTATTGGTGGATGTATTTATCCACCAATCAGAAACGACAACCCAGGTTGTTCACCAAAAATGGGCCGGCATCTAAACTTACATTCATGTATTTCAAATAAAGATACCAAGAGAATAAAGAAAATTTGATAATAGGAGCAAATTCGAAAGTTGCTTAAAATTGCATGCTCTATCTGAATCACAAAAGAAAAAAAATTGGGTTCAGTGTCCCTTTAAGTATAAAAACATTCAGTATAGGCGGGGTTACCACATGCGAAATCCTAATTGGGAACAAATTAAAGGGGAGAAAAAAAAAATTAGGTTACACTGCCTTTATAATTTTTGCATTAGAATCAATCTTAACAGTGAGTGAATGTCATTTTCTGAGTAGCAACTTTTTCTCTTACTGGTAAAAATATAGTAATATTTTCCTTTAAGAATATTCATCTTCAAAAACATTTTAGGGAAATGATCCTAGCAGAGCACTGAGTGCCATTTTTAAAGTTACTTACTTGCCAATTCTCAGTTTTCCAACCTCACCCCTTCCCGTAGCTTTCATCCATTGCTGTGCCAAGTATT
The DNA here is from genome assembly GCF_027579735.1 of Bombina bombina. Taxonomy (NCBI): domain Eukaryota; kingdom Metazoa; phylum Chordata; class Amphibia; order Anura; family Bombinatoridae; genus Bombina; species Bombina bombina. Next base: position 954,820,733 of record NC_069501.1, on the reverse strand, counting down.
TAGGAACCTAAAACAACAAAATAATTTAAGCAATAAATTACAATGCAGAGATAAACGATTCTGAAAATGATTCATACTTAGATCAAAAAGCAGAAAAAAAGGCCATGCACACTCAGATTTATAGTTAATGGCACAGTTTTAGAATTCTCAAAATGCTAATAAGCTGTAAATATTAAATTTAGCCTGTGACTATTTGCTTCACTCTGCTGATAGATGTCTATTATATTTGAATATCAAACAAAGTCTTTACAGCAGAAATTGGAAAACTATCAAACCATCTGAATGTTTATTTGCTCGGTGCCACTTTCCACGCTTGCAAGTGGCAGTGTTTAAAAATTGCCTGTCTACAGCATCTTCAAAGAAAGCAGACATCTAAAACAATCAGCTGTCTTTACTTATCTTTAAATCCCTCTATACATTGTAAGGCAAATGCATGAGCATCACTTTAAAGGGAATACGTTGCTTCAATTCTTTAGAGCAGGTTTACCAAATTCCAAGAGTAACTGCTCGTGCAATTTTACTTTAGGCTCCTAACTTTTTTTTCTTTATTACTCTACAAATCCAGGAACCTGGCTTATAAAAATGTACTATTTAGCTACTTTGTGGAGTATTGTTCATATGTCTTTCCAATTCCAAAGTAACCCCTCCAAAATCATTGCAGGCTCCTAAGTGTGTGCATGTGTGAACCCCTGTTTCATGTATATCAAACGTAAAACCACTACTTGGTTCTTCACCATTAATGATACTTTCATAATTAAAAATAATCTCCTGAACTGTAAGCCTTCTGCAGCCAAAGTACATTTCTCAGTTGACTAGAGAGTTACTGAAGGCCTTACGAGTTGGACTATGGCAATATGTAGACAGGTTAACCCCTTAAGGACCAGCGACGTACCCTGTATGTCACTGGCCTTTTTTTGGGACTTGATTGTTTTATAGCGCGGTCTTGCCACCAGTGTTGAGACTGCTCTATTCCACAAAGCCTGCTGGAGGGAGGGCATTAATAGCGTGTTCTTGCTAGACTTGTGCTATTATGCCCGGAAAAAACCCTTAACGACCAGTGACATACAGGGTACATTGTGGTCATTAAGGGGTTAAAAGCCATAACTAGACGGGCACACTCTGATCCTAACGAAGGAAGAAGGCAGCGGACGCTCGTGGCATTCGTCTCTTTTCTGAGCTTGATTTATTCTTGTTAAAGTGCAACACAATAAATTCTGGATTTGCACAAATCTTAGGGTGTTGAACTTTCACAAGAATAAATCTGGCTCGGAAAAAGAGACAAATGCCAAAAGCGGCCACCTTCTTCTGCATTGGGATCCAAATTCACACGTCTAGCCATACCCATAGGGCAGAATCACTTATACACTTTATGTTTCTTCTTCAAGATTCAAGCAGTCTTAAAGAGAGAGAAAGGTTTTGTAATTTTACTCGACACTTAAAAAGGGATATGAAACCCAAATATTTCCTTTTGTGATTCAGATAGAGCATAAAAATAAAAAAATAAAATAAAAAAAAAGTTTCCAGTTTTCTTCTATTATCAGATTTGTTTTATTCCCATGATATTTGTGTTGCAGAGATAACTAGAGGTTGTCTGGAGCACTAGATGGCAGGACATAGTGCTGCCATCTAGTGTTCATGCAGATGAATCACATTTTTGCAATACTGCTGCCATATAGCGCTCCATATACGTGCACGCTCTTGAGTTTATGTCCCTGCTTTTCAACAAAATATACCAAGAGAACAAAGACCATTTGATAAAAGTAAATTAGAAAGTTGTTTAAATCTGAAAGTTTTCTTTTTCATGTCCCTTTAAATAGAATGAAGAAAATGAAGAAAATGAATGCAGTTTACAGTAAATTCTCTCTCCCTAGTAGGAACATAGTAATTACAGATCAATATAATACTACATTAGTTTTACCAGATACAAGCAGACAATGAGCGCCTTACAAGTACTTACTACAAGTGAAAAGCACAAACCTCAAGAGAATGCGCTCGCCCGGGCAATGAAACGCTAGAAAAACTACAACAGAAGGATACATTTTTAAAGATGATCTGCCGCTCAAACATACAGACAACTGTGATGCATTTTTGCATTTCATAAAATGGGGCTCAAACTTTATTCTTAATTTAAGAGCAAACAAACATTTAAAGGGCCATAATAGTAAATAACAATAATAATAATAATAATAATTACATGCTCTATACAGTTAGAAAATGTTATTTTATGACCATCGAACCCTGCTTTAGTTTGTTTAATCTCCTCTGTGGGTCGATAGTTATAACATTACATGCCCATACGGATGAGCGTGTCATTTTTAGACTTTTATGGCCTTTTAACAAACAGAATTATTAAGATTGCATAGTGTATGTTATTTTATATAAATATCTTTATTTATAATTATATAAATTATATTAATGTAGACTATTACTAAGCATAGGTTTGTAAAGGTTTTACGTCCTGATTCATGCTCTGAAACTACATTAGTCATTTGTCTAGATTAAAGGACCACTCAATGCAGTAGAATTACATCATTACAAAATAAATAATAAAGACAATGCAATAACACTTAATCTGAATTTTAAATAAGCAGCAGATTTTCTCTTCTGACAAACATTAACGAATCAGAGACTAGTATACGTATACCCTGTGAGCTTGTGCACACGCTCAGTAGGATCTTGTTCCCCAAAAAGTGTGAATATAAAAATACTGTGCAAAATTTGATAATGGAACTAAATTGGAAAGTGTCTTAAACCTGCATGCTCTATCTGAATCATAAAAACTTTATTTTGACTTGAGTGTCCCTTTAACCCCTTAGTGACCAGACCAGTTTTCAATTTTCTTACCATTAAGGACCACAGCTATTTTTACATTTCTGCGGTATTTGTGTTTAGCTGTAATTTTCCTCTTACTAATTTACTGTACCCACACATTATATACAGTTTTCCTCGCCATTAAAGGGACACTGAACCCAAATGTTTTATTTCGTGATTCAGGTGGAGCATGCAATTTTAAACAACTTTCTAATTTACTCCTATCATCAATTTTTCTTTGTTCTCTTGCTATCTTTTTTTGAAAAAGAAGGCATCTCATTTTTTTCGTTTAGGACCCTGGACAGCACTTTTTTATTGGTGGATGAATTTATCCACCAATCAGCAAGGACAACCCAGGTTGTTTACAAAAATGGGCCAGCATCTAAACTTACATTCTTGCATTTTAAATAAAGATACCAAGAGAATGAAAAAAAAAATAGGAGTAAATTAAAAAGTTGCTTAAAATTGTATGCTCTATCTGAATCACAAAATAAAAACATTGGGTTCATTGTCCCTTTAAAAAAAAATTTTTTTTTTTTTTAAATAAATTTTTATTGAGGTTAAATATGCAGTACAAGAGAGAAAGTATTATACGGGTGTCATAAACATATACAAAGAAAGAACATATCCATCGTATTGCCACAATATATAGTCATATCTGTTACATCACATTTATGCAATATATGTTAGAAATAAACCTCATATTTTCTGTATTTTCTTTAATACTATTCTACATATCAACATAAAAGAAATAAGCATGTAGCAATTTAGAGTATATATATGATATAAAGAATATAAATCTTTTAAGCTTTTTAAACTTTTGAAACCCAGAGTAATGTAATGGGCGAACAGCAAATTGTGGCTTACAATATATAAGAACAAAAATGTCAAGCTAGAAGGTATCTGAGCCTATTGAACAAGAAATTAACTATACTTGGAGAAATAAGTCTCACGAGCAGGATTGGAGAAAAAAAAAAAAATATGTCTTTAAGGGGAAAATTGCACACAGAGGTAATCCCCAAACTTTTTAACATGAGTCCAAGTTCAGTCTCAGCCAGGCAGTCAGGGTGTGATAATAAAGACTGCTATGTTAGAAACAGATAAAAAAAAAAAATCCAGCGTGGTGCTTACATATGAAGTAGTATGTGAAAAAATGAATCTATCAGTGGAACAGAGTGTATATCCTATATTTAGCCGATTCCAGATCGGCTCCTGCCATGTATTGGGGCCAGCTGATAAAGATGATCCGCAACCAAAGTCAGAGTAAACCTCCCTGCCCCATCAGCTGCTGGCTATGAGTGTCCCTTTAAATTGACTTTCTAAAGAAACCATTATTTTCATCATATCTTATAATTTACCATAAACATTTTTTGTAAAATATGATGAAAAAAATGGAGAGAAAAAAAAAAACTTTTTCTAACTTTGACCCCCACAATCTGTTACACATCTACAACCACCAAAAAACTCCCATTCTAAATAGTTTCTAAATTTGGTCCTGAGTTTAGAAATACCCAATGTTTACATGTTCTTTGCTTTTTTTTGGCAAATTATAGGGCAATAAATTACAAGTAGCACTTTGCTATTTCCAAACCATTTTTTTTCTCAAAATTAGCGATAGTTACGTTGTAACACTGATATATGTCAGAAATCCCTGAATAACCCTTCACATGTATATATTTTTTTTTAGTAGACAACCAAAAGTATTGATCTAGGCCCATTTTGGTATATTTCATGCCACCATTTCCCTGCCAAATGCGAACAAATAAAAAAAAAATGTTCACTTTTTCACAAACTTTAGGTTTCTCACTGAAATTATTTACAAACAGCTTGTGCAATTATGGCACAAATAGTTGTATAAATGCTTCTCTGGGATCCCCTTTGCTCAGAAATAGCAGACATTTTTTGGCTTTGGCATTACTTTTTGATAATTAGAAGGCCGCTGCGCACCACACTTGTATTATGCCCAGCAGTTAACAGGTTAATTAGGTAGCTTGTGAGGGTAATTTTAGCTTTAGTGTAGAGATCAGCCTCCCACCTGACACATCCCACACCCTGATCCCTCCCTGACACCCCTCGAACAGCTCTCTTCCATCCACTACCTCACAATTGTCACTACCACCTTAAGTACTGGCAGAAAGTCTGTCAGTATAAAAATAAAGGTGCATTTTTTTTTCTTTTATATATTATCTGAAGTGTGGGATCCCCCATTACCCCCCAACAAGCTCTCTAACCCTCCCCCCTTGACCTATTAGCCACCATCTTAGGTGCTGGCAGCTGTCTGCTAATACGTCCCAGTTTACTAAAAAATTGCCCTTTTTATATTAAAAAAAAAAAAAAATTGTAGTGTAGCTGCCACCCCTCAATACCCTACCCCCCTCCCGATCCCTTTCTCAACATTCCCCCCCCCTCCCTCTCCCTCCTTGGACTTAATGTAGCGTGCATGCGCGCTAAGGTACAGTAAGGAACAGGATCCAGAACTCCCTCCAGCTATGGGCCGCCCACCCACCAACCAACGATCGGCACCATCGCTGGCCGATGCAGAGAGGGCCACACAGTGTGGCTCTCTGCATCGGTGGGTAAAAAAAGAAAATTTATGCTTACCTGATAAATTTATTTCCGGATACGGTGATTCCACAGCTTCATCAATTACTGTTGGGAATATCACTCCTGGCCAGCAGGAGGAGGCAAAGAGCACCACAGTCAAACTGTAAAGTATCGCTTCCCATCCCACAACCCCCAGTCATTCAACCGAAGGAAAATAGAGAAAAAGAAGTAGTAACACAAGGTGTAGAGGTGCCTGAGGTTTAGTAAAAAACAAATGGTCTTGAAATAAAGGGCTGGGTCGTGGACTCCGTATCCGGAAATAAATAAATCTATCAGGTATGCATACATTTTCTTTTCTTTAATAAGATACGGTGAGTCCACGGCTTCATCAATTACTGTTGGGAACCAATAAACAAGCTAGAGGTCACAGATGAATAGGGAGGGACAAGACAGGCAGACCAAAACAGAAGGCACCACCACTTGGATAACTCCACTCCCGAAGCAAAAATAAAAAATTTATAAAACTTGGAAAAAGTATTACCAAGTTGTCACCTTGCAAATCTGTCCGCAGAAGCTTTAATTTGAAAGTCCAAGAAGAAGAGACAGTCCTCGAGTAATGAGGCATAACTCTCTCAGGAGACTGCAGCCCCGCAGTCTGAAAAATAAACAAATTAAACTTCTCAACCAGAGAAAAGAGAAGTAGCAGAAGCTTTCTGTTACAGAGAAAACAAACAAAAACGGATGAAAAAACATTAAGCACGCACAACATCCAAATTGTGCACACACGTTCCTGAAGAGATAAGAATGAGGATACAGAGAGGGAACAACAAATTCCCAAACAATATATCCACTTAGGATTAAAAAAAAAAATCCTATCTGAAATAAGATAAAGCGAATCACACTGCAAAGCCGAGAGTACCTAAACTCTCCGAGCAGAAGATATAGCCAGAAAAAAAACTTTAAAATCTATGGAATGCTATGGCTCAAACCGAGTCTGCTGCAAAACTGTAAAACTCCAAGAGGAGCGACAGACTTAAAGGGACACTGAACCCAAAAAAATTCTTTGCGATTCAGATAGAGCATGCAATTTTAAGTAACTTTCTAATTTACTCCTATTATCAAATTTTCATAGTTCTCTTGCTATCTTTATATGAAAAAGAAGGCATCTAAGCTTTTTTTCTTGGTTCAGAAAGTTGCTTAAAATTTCATGCTCTATCTGAATCACAAAAGAAAATAATTGGGTTCAGTGTCCCTTTAAACACCAGCCTGATACTTACCAGGGTCTGACAAAAAGATCACACGTCTGGCACAGCCGCCAGACATTTGTGTAGAAAAAGATAACACAGAAATCTGAACCTTCAGAGAACTGACTGATCACCGTCCTCCAGTCCTTCCCAGAGAAAGGGCAAAACCCCTAGGAATCCTGCCCTACTTTCAAGAGTAGTCCTGGGATTAATACCAATCAGAGAATTTACGTCATACCTTATGGGAAAAATCATCAGTAACAGGCTTGCGAACCTGAATCATGGTCTCAAAAGACCATACAGTAAAACCATGCTTAGACAGAACCAAGCATTTAATCTCCAAGCAGAGATTTTCAGAGAACACAAAAGTTGGATGAAAGAATGGACCCTGAATTAGAAGGTCCTTCCTCAGGAACAACCACCCAGGTGGAAGAATTACATCTCCGCTAGGTCTGAAAACCAGATCCTGCGACCGGTTAAAAAAAACTATGCTTACTCCCGTTTGATACGAGCAATGGCCCGTGAAAGGAGAGCAAACTGAGGAACAGGGATGTCTATTACGTTTACTGGCGGTTCCTGGGGATTTTAGTCTGAGCAGCCTGCCGATTTCTTGACCTATAACTTAACTTGGAAGCTTGGCGTACTGCCAACTCCAGCACCTCCCATTCAAGGATTAACCTGGAGAACACCTCTAGGAGAAGTGCCCACTCCCCGGGATGAAAAATCTCACTGCTCAAGAAGTCCACTCCCAGTATTCACTCCTGAAATGTGAATAGTGGATAAGCAACCAATGTGAGCGTCTGCCCACCGAACAATCCATTCCATGCCAATCATGGCAAAGAAAATCCAGGTTCCTACCAGGTGGTTAATGCAACCACTGAGATGAAATTGTTCAACTAAAACCTGAAAAGCCAGTTAAGACGACTGAAGCCAAGTCATCAGAGCATTGAAGATCGCTCTCAACTCCAAAATGGTTATGGGGAGAGAAGACTACTCCCAAGTCCATAGTCAACAACCCAACAGGCTAGCGACCGTGGTCACTATTACTCAGGAAGGTCTCCAGAAGCATGCGCCCCAAGACAGATACTCCTAAGAAAACCAAAAAGATTCTGGAGAATACAGACAACGATCCTGTCACCTCTCGCAAGCTAAGCGAGTGCTTTAAAGGGATGATGTCCAATGAAGCAACCATCAGACCAAATACCTCCATCCATTGATCCACTGAAAGGTCAAACAGTAGAGTGCCGAAAGAGGCAAGAGAAAAAAAAATACTCTAATTTCTGACCTCTTTCAAAAAAAAAGCATTTGGAGATAGGGAAACTAATATGGTCCCTAAGAAACTACCCCTGTAGCTGGAACAAGGGAGCTCATTTTCAGATTCACTCCCATCCATGGGAATGAAGAAAAATAACAAGATCTCTGTATGGGAGTTTGCTTGTTGAAAGATGATTCCTGAACCATTGTGTCGTCCAGGAAGGGTAACCAATACCCAGAGACCTGATCACTGCCAAGATAGCTCTCTCTGGGAGCCGTGGCAGGGTCAAAGGGAAAAGCCACAAGCTGAAAGTGTTTGACAAAAAAAAACAAAAAAACACAGGGACTTGGAAGTACACGTCCTCTAGGTCTATGTTCACCATGAACTGACCCTATTGGACCAAAGGAAGAATTGAACCACTGGCTTCCATTTTGAAGGATGGTACCCTGAGAAAACTTGATGACACACCTAAGATCCATCATAGGATGAAAAATTCCCTCTTTTCCGTAACCATTAACAGGAGTGAATACAATTCTAGACCCTGCTCCCTTACAGGAACTAGAATTATCACTCACAGGAAAGAGAGGTTCCAAACGCACTTCAAAAACGCCTCACTGTTATCTGGCTTGCAGATAAAATTGAGAGGAGGAACCTGCCTCTGGGAGGAAGTATGAATTCTATGTAGAAACCCTGAGATACTATGTTCGCAGCCTATATGGGACATCTCGTATCCATCTTTGAAGACAACCAGAGAGATTCCGCCACCCACCTGGACCGATCCCGGTTTGGGGGAAAATTCCTTTAGTGTATATCAGAAATATTCCTGCCAGATCAGGATCAAACAAGGTCTTACCCTTGTAAAAAAGCGCCAGAAGCTGGTCTCAAAAGGAAAAATCGATTGACCCTGAAAATAGCTACAACGTCCGCAGGCTAGCACAATGAAGCCAGATATCTTGGCTCCCGGCTAAAAAACTTGCATTATAGCCTCAGGAATAAAAGAATTAGCTAGCTTAAGAGCCTTAATTCTGATCTGGGTCTCCTCCAAAGGAGTCCCTACCAAATTGGATCGAGCAAGGGATCGCACCAGTAAAATTCAGCTCGTGACACAGAAGCAAACAAACTTCCATGTAAACTTTAGCTTAGCCCATTGATCCTGAAAAGAACAGAACAGTTATCCTCTCTAGGAATCGTAGTTCGCTTAGCCAGAGTAGAAATACCCTACTACTTAAGGCACCGTGCGCCTTTAAAGGAGACAGCGACAGGAAACATTGTTTCTATAACAGGAGATGGGGAAAAAGAAATCCCTGACCTCCCATTTCAGAGAAAAATCTCCTAGCACGGTCCGGAACAGGAAAAACTTCCACAGAGAAATCCAAGTATTTATAAAATTTACTAGATTCTTAGGGTTGACAACGACATACGTATTGGAATCGCCCCAATTTAGCCAAAACCTCTAACCATACACGAAGGTGTTCAGGCTTAATCTGAAAGATACTCTTCAGCATCAGGTGAAGGAATTATACTGTCCGAATCTGATATATCACCCTCAGGAGCTACTAGTGACTTGCACCGCATCAGACTTTTGAGGGATAGCAACATTATCTAACAGAAATAGAGCAGAAACCTTCACCTCCTCCTTGCACCGAAGGCAAAGAGAATGACTGGGGGTTGTGGGAAGGGAAGCGATACTTAACAGTTTGACTGTGGTGCTCTTTGCTCCTCCTGCTGGCCAGGAGTAATATTCCCAACAGTAATTGATGGAGCCGTGAACTCACTGTATCTTAAAAAAGAAAAGGGTATTGCAGGATGCCTCAATATTTAGGCATCACTAAAATATCGTGAAAGCGGCTGGAAGCAATCACGGTCACTTCCAGCGCTTTAAAACACTGAAGACGTTCAGGGTACGTCCTTGGTCAATAACGACCGTTTTTTGTAGGATGTTCCCTGCCCTGGAAAATGGAAAGTTTTAAAGAGATTTGTACTGCCACTAGTCAGAGCAGCAAGTGGCGAGATGTGCTCCATTGAAATCAATTGAGCTGCTACAATCTCACAGACCGTTGGCTTCCTGCCACAAGTGACCACTTACAGTGTCAAGGATACCAACAACACTAAACAAAAAAGTTATACAAAATAACTGCTATAAAACAGTCCTCTCTAGTGTGCAAAAAAGAAACCTCTATAAAATAAAAAAAATAAAAAAAGTTGAAGAAAATAAAAATATAAAAAAAGAGGCAACATTGTCATGTTTGATAGTGACCTCGAGTGGAGATACTTGAATATGGCAATTTTTTTTTTTTTTTTTTTTTTAAATCCTGCATGAACACCCTAGGACGCCCACTGTCAACCCTTTATACATGTCTGTAAAATAGCCATTCTCTCCGGAGAAACTACTTTAACATAACAAAAATGTGACTATTTAAAGGAATAGTCTAGTCAAATTTAAACTTTCATGATTCAGAAAGGGCAGTCATTTTAAACAACTTTCCAATCTACTTTTATCATATTTGCTTTGCGCTCTTTGTATTCTTAGTTGAAAGCTAAAACCTAGGTAGGCTCATATGCTAATTTCTAAGCCCTTGAAGGCCGCCTCTTTTCTGAATGCTAGAGGGTATATGTCCATGTGTTCCATATAAATAACATTGTGTTCACGCCCGTGGAGTTACTTATGAGAGGACACTGATTGGCTAAAATGCAAGTCTGTCAAAAGAACAGAAATAAGGGGGCAGTCTGTAGAGGCTTAGATATAAGGCAATCCCACAGGTAAAAAACATAATTTATGCTTACCTGATAAATTTATTTCTCTTGTAGTGTGTTCAGTCCACGGGTCATCCATTACTTATGGGATATATTCTCCTTCCCAACAGGAAGTTGCAAGAGGATCACCCAAGCAGAGCTGCTATATAGCTCCTCCCCTCACATGTCATATCCAGTCATTCGACCGAAACAAGACGAGAAAGGAGAAATTATAAGGTGCAGTGGTGACTGGAGTTATAATTTTAAAATTTAGAACCTGCCTTAAAAAGACAGGGCGGGCCGTGGACTGAACACACTACAAGAGAAATAAATTTATCAGGTAAGCATAAATTATGTTTTCTCTTGTTAAGTGTGTTCAGTCCACGGGTCATCCATTACTTATGGGATACCAATACCAAAGCTAAGTACACGGATGATGGGAGGGACAAGGCAGGAACATTAAACAGAAGGAACCACTGCCTGTAGAACCTTTCTCCCAAAACCAGCCTCCGAAGAAGCGAAAGTGTCAAATTTGTAAAATTTGGAAAAAGTATGAAGTGAAGACCAAGTTGCAGCCTTGCAAATCTGTTCAACAGAGGCCTCATTCTTAAAGGCCCAGGTGGAAGCCACAGCTCTGGTGGAATGAGCTGTAATTCTTTCAGGAGGCTGCTGTCCAGCAGTCTCATAGGCTAAACGTATTATGCTACGAAGCCAAAAAGAGAGAGAGGTAGCCGAAGCCTTTTGACCTCTCCTCTGTCCAGAGTAAACGACAAACAGAGAAGAAGTTTGTCTAAAATCTTTAGTTGCCTGTAAGTAGAACTTCAGAGCACGGACCACGTCTAGATTATGCAAAAGACGTTCCTTCTTTGAAGAAGGATTAGGACATAATGATGGAACAACAATCTCTTGATTGATATTCCTGTTAGAAACAACCTTAGGTAAAAACCCAGGTTTAGTACGCAGAACTACCTTGTCTGAATGAAAGATCAGATAAGGAGAATCACAATGTAAGGCAGATAACTCAGAGACTCTTCGAGCCGAGGAAAAAGCCATCAAAAACAAAACTTTCCAAGATAAAAGCTTAATATCAATTGAATGAAGGGGTTCAAACGGAACACCCTGAAGAACTTTAAGAACCAAGTTTAAGCTCCACGGAGGAGCAACAGCTTTAAACACAGGCTTAATTCTAGCCAAAGCCTGACAAAAGGCCTGGACGTCTGGATTCTCTGCCAGACGTTTGTGTAAAAGAATAGACAGAGCTGAAATCTGTCCCTTTAGCGAACTAGCGGATAAACCCTTTTCTAAACCCTCTTGTAGAAAAGCTAATATCCTAGGAATCCTAAACTTACTCCATGAGTAACTCTTGGATTCGCACCAATATAAATATTTACGCCATATCTTATGGTAAATTTTTCTTGTCACAGGTTTCCGAGCCTGTATTAATGTATCAATAACCGAATCCGAAAACCCACGCTTTGATAGAATCAAGCGTTCAATTTCCAGGCAGTCAGCCTCAGAGAAATTAGGTTTGGATGGTTGAAAGGACCCTGAATTAGAAGGTCCTGCCTCAGAGGAAGAGACCATGGTGGACAGGACGACATGTCCACTAGGTCTGCATACCAGGTCCTGCGTGGCCACGCAGGCGCTATCAGAATTACCGATGCCCTCTCCTGTTTGATCCTGGCAATCAGCCGAGGTAGCAACGGAAATGGTGGAAACACATAAGCTATGTTGAAAACCCAAGGGGCTGCTAATGCATCTACCAGCACCGCTCCCGGGTCCCTGGACCTGGATCCGTAACAAGGAAGCTTCGCGTTCTGGCGAGATGCCATGAGATCCAGATCCGGTTCGCCCCAACGACGAATCAGTTGAGCAAATACCTCCGGGTGAAGTTCCCACTCTACCGGATGAAAAGTCTGGCGACTTAGGAAATCCGCCTCCCAGTTCTCTACGCCTGGGATGTGAATCGCTGACAGGTGGCAAGAGTGAGACTCTGCCCAGCGAATTATCTTCGAGACTTCCAACATCGCTAGGGAACTCCTGGTTCCCCCCTGATGATTGATGTAAGCCACAATCGTGATATTGTCAGACTGAAATCTGATGAACCTCAGCTTTGCTAACTGAGGCCAAGCTAGAAGAGCATTGAATATTGCTCTTAATTCTAGAATGTTTATTGGGAGGAGTTTATCCTCCTGAGTCCACGATCCCTGAGCCTTCAGGGAATTCCAGACTACTCCCCAGCCTAGAAGGCTGGCATCCGTTGTTACAATCGTCCAATCTGGCCTGCGAAAGGTCATTCCTTTGGACAGATGAACCGGTGACAACCACCAGAGAAGCGAATCTCTGGTCTCCTGGTCCATATTTAGCAAAGGGGACAGATCTGAGTAATCCCCGTTCCATTGACTGAGCATGCATAGTTGCAGCGGTCTGAGATGCAGGCGCGCAAATGGCACTATGTCCATTGCCGCGACCATTAAGCCGATTACCTCCATGCACTGTGCTACTGATGGGCTTGGAACGGAATGAAGGACACGGCAAGCATTGAGAATCTTTGATAACCTGGACTCCGTCAGGTAAATCTTCATCTCTACAGAATCTATAAGAGTCCCTAGAAAAGGAACCCTTGTGAGTGGTAACAGAGAACTCTTTTCCACGTTCACTTTCCCCCCATGCGACCTCAGAAATGCTAGAACTATCTCTGTATGAGACATTGCATTCTGAAAACTTGACGCTTGTATCAGAATGTCGTCTAGGTACGGAGCCACCGCTATGCCTCGTGGTCTTAGTACCGCCAGAAGTGAGCCCACAACCTTCGTAAAAATTCTCGGGGCCGTGGCTAACCCGAAGGGAAGAGCCACAAACTGGTAATGCCTGTCTAGAAAGGCAAACCTCAGGTACCGATAATGATCTTTGTGAATCGGTATATAAAGGTAAGCATCCTTTAAGTCCACCGTGGTCATATATTGACCCTCTTGGATCATGGGTAGGATGGTTCGAATGGTTTCCATCTTGAACGATGGTACCCTTAGGAATTTGTTTAAGATCTTTAAGTCCAAGATTGGTCTGAAGGTTCCCTCTTTTTTGGGAACCACAAACAGATTTGAGTAAAATCCTTGTCCCTGTTCCGATCGCGGAACTGAGTGGATCACTCCCATGATTAAGAGGTCTTGTACACATTGTAGAAATGCCTCTCTCTTTACTAGGTTTGTCGATAACCTCGAAAGATGGAACCTCCCTTGTGGAGGAGAGGTTTTGAAATCCAGAAGGTATCCCTGAGATGTAATCTTTAACGTCCAGGGATCCTGCACATCTCTTGCCCAAGCCTGGGCAAAGAGAGAAAGTCTGCCCCCCACTAAATCCGTCTCCGGATAGGGGGCCCTGTCTTCATGCTGTCTTAGGGGCGGGAGTAGGCTTTCTGGCCTGCTTGCCCTTGTTCCATGACTGGTTGCCTTTCCAACCCTGTCTGTAACGAGCAGTAGTTCCTTCCTGTTTTGGAGCGGAGGAAGTCGATGCTGCTCCTGCCTTGAAGTTACGAAAGGCACGAAAATTAGACTGTTTGGACTTTGGTTTGGCCCTGTCCTGAGGAAGGGCGTGGCCCTTACCTCCCGTAATGTCAGCAATAATTTCCTTCAAGCCGGGCCCGAATAAGGTCTGCCCTTTGAAAGGAATGTTAAGTAGCTTAGACTTGGAAGCTACATCCGCTGACCAGGATTTAAGCCAGAGCGCTCTGCGCGCCTGTATTGTGAATCCGGAATTTTTAGCCGTAAGTTTGGTTAGATGTACTACGGCATCTGAAACAAACGCATTAGCTTGCTTAAGGGTTCTAACTTTGCTCAAAGCCTCATCCAACGGCTCTGTGCGAATCGCCTCTTCCAGAGACTCAAACCAAAATGCCGCTGCAGCCGTGACAGGCGCAATGCATGCAAGAGGCTGCAATATAAAACCCTGTTGAACAAACATTTTCTTAAGATAACCCTCTAATTTTTTTATCCATTGGATCTGAGAAAGCACAGCTATCCTCCACCGGGATAGTGGTACGCTTGGCTAACATAGAAACTGCTCCCTCCACCTTAGGGACCGTCTGCCATAAGTCTCGTGTGGTGGCGTCTATAGGGAACATTTTTCTAAATATCGGGGGAGGGGAAAAAGGCACACCGGGTCTATCCCACTCCTTACTTATAATTTCTGTAAGTCTTTTTGGTATAGGAAAAACGTCAGTACACACCGGTACCGCATAGTATCTATCCAACCTACACAATTTCTCTAGAATTGCCACTGTGTCGCAATCATTCAGAGCCGCTAATACCTCCCCTAGTAACACACGGAGGTTCTCAAGCTTAAATTTAAAATTTGAAATTTCTGAATCCGGTCTCCCCGGATCAGAACCGTCACTGACAGAATGAAGCTCACCGTCCTCATGTTCTGCAAATTGTGACGCAGTATCAGACATGGCTCTCGTGTCATCCGCGCGCTCTGTCCTTAACCCAGAGCTATCGCGTTTGCCCCTTAATTCGGGCATATTATATAATACTTCTTTCATAACATTAGCCATATCATGTAAAGTGATTTGTAAGGGCCTTGATGTACTTGGCGCCTCAATCTTACGCACCTCCCGAGCGGGAGACGCAGGTACTGACACGTGAGGAGAGTTAGACGGCATAACTTCCCCCTCGTTGTCTGGTGATAATTTCTTCATCGGTACAGATTGACTTTTATTCAAAGTAATATCAATACAATTGGTACACATCGTTCTATTGGGCTCCACATTGGCTTTTGAACATGATGAACAAACAGTTTCCTCTGAATCAGACATGTTTAAAACAGACTTAGCAATGAAACTAACAAGCTTGGAAATCACTTTCAATAAGTTTACAAGCAATATAAAAAACGCTGCAGCGCTTCAAAAATACAGATATAATTAAACAATTCTTAACAAGAAGTGTATTATTAGCAGAGGATTGCACCCATTAGCAAAAGGATGATTAACCCCTCAATACCCAAAACGGATAAAACAGATATCAATTAAGATTTAACGCTTTTAATCACAGTCAGCACACTGTCACAGATCTGCTGTGACTGATTACCTCCCTCACAAATGAAATTTGCAGACCCCTGAGCTCTCTAGAGACGTCCTGGATCAAGGAGGAAGAAGCAGGAAGACTGTGCAAGAATTTTAACTGCGCAACAAGGCGCTAAAACAAGGGCCCTCCCACTCCAATCACAACAGTGGGAGCCCTGATATAACGGTTTCCATGCAGAAAAATATGTTAGCCATGTGGAAAAAAATCATGCCCAAAGCGATTTATCACCAAAGTACCTCACAAAAACTAATAACATGCCAGTAAACGTTTTATTAAAAAACAACATTTTTCAATGTCATGCAAAGCTATCACTAAGCCTGCTACCAGTCGCTACCACTGCAGAGAAGGCTTAAGTATTATTTCAGTGTTAACAGTATTTTCTCAGTCAAATTCTAGTCCCTAGAAAATAACTCGACTGCGCATACATTTATCAGCCTGATACCAGTTGCCACTACTGCATTTAAGGCTGTACTTACATCATACGGTAACAGTAGTATTTTCTTAGTCAATTCCATTCCCAGAAAATAAAGTACTGCACATACCTCATTTGCGGAGGACCCCGCAAGCTATTCCCAGTTTCTGAAGTTACCCCACTCCTCAGAATGTCGAGAACAGCCAGTGGATCTTAGTTACGCCTGCTAAGATCATAGAAAAAAAACGCAGGCAGTTTCTTCTTCCAAATACTGCCTGAGATAGAAAAACAGCACACTCCGGTGCCATTTAAAATAACAAACTTTTGATTGAAGAATAGTTAAGTAAAAACTCCAGCTCCTCTCGCGACCTCCTTCTTTGTTGAGGGTTGCAAGAGAATGACTGGATATGACATGTGAGGGGGGGAGCTATATAGCAGCTCTGCTTGGGTGATCCTCTTGCACCTTCCTGTTGGGAAGGAGAATATATCCCATAAGTAATGGATGACCCGTGGACTGTACACACTTAACAAGAGAAAGTATATTAATATAACCGTGTTGGTTATGCAAAACTGGTGAATTGAGTAATAAAAGGGATTATCTATCTTTTTAAACAATAACAATTCTGGAGTAGACTGTCCCTTTAACATTTACATTCTATTATAGATCTCATTTTGCAAACATCTTTCCAAAGGGCTGCAGTTCTATATCGTACAGCAAATGTGAACCATGAGAAATGCGAAAAACAAAATAGATCATGTATTGGGCCACTTAACACAAGTTCAACTAAATATGTTAATGGCAGAAAAGTTCATTAGTGTTTGGATAGAAAATGTAGGTGAAATGAGCCTCTTGCATTTCAAACATGATCTGCCAGAACAAGAAGATCCCTTAACAGCATAAAAAAGGGTTTATTAATCTACTCCACTTTATTATTACAAATCGACTGCATGTATTAACAATTAATAAAAGTATTTATAACAATTATAATCTTTATATAGATTAAATGTTTATTGATAGCATCATTTACAAGGTTTTGCAAATCAACAGCAGTTCAGGAATATCTCACAAAAAAGCCAGGCAGAATATATGTTCCTTGTCTTTCCTTGTGTGTCCAGTTAGGGATATGTATAAATACAAAATTATTCTTATATAAATAAAATATAATAAATAATATAATAAAATCTTAAAATACATAAATAATGTTCATGGACGGGCTAAACTTTTAAAGCCCCCAATGTCCTACCCCCTAATTTAAATAGATGATATTAAAGTAATAGAGGCCAGGCCATGTCAGGAATCGAAAGAAGAGGACACTTGTTGTAATGGTTCATGTAAAGGGGTGGAGTTTAAATTATAGAGAGGGATATTTTTAGGGTTAAAATAAGGGGGTACATTTAGGGATGGAGATAGATTTTAGGGGGAAAAGTTGCAGGTAAGGGTTAGTTGACAGTGTAGGGGATCGCAGTAAAGTTTTATTGTGGGTTGGAGGTCATGGTTAAGCCTTTCAGTGCCGACAGCTCTGAGCCGTTGCAGAGTTTCCCACTCAGGTGCTAACGACGGCTCGGAGCCATCGCTAGCACTCTCCCACCTTGCGGGAGATCTGGGGGCTCCCAACCGCTCCTACCCCGGCGATCGGGCCTGCATAGTGACAGGCATCGCCGGGGTTTCATGTTATGTGCAATGACGTCACCGCGCAAGTTTAATTAAAATTCACAATGTTAAGTATAGGAGCAGGGGCCATGCTGCTTAGAAGCCTGTATCTAAGTAGCTACAGATCCCCAAGACCCACCGTTGGAAAGGTAATCGCCTAACCTTTCCAACAGTGTAAGTCTTGGGGATCTGGAAAAAAAAAAAAAAAACACACCTTACAACAGCTTAGCACTCAAAGGGTTAAAGGAACAATGTACTCAGGCAAGCAGCTGATAAGAGTTAACCCCTTAATGACCGGACCATTTTTCAATTTTCTTACCCTTAATGACAATGGCTATTTTTACATTTCTGCAGTGTTTGTGTTTAGCTGTAATTTTCCTCTTACTCATTTACTGTACCCATACATATTATATACCGTTTTTCTCGCCATTAAATGGACTTTCTAAGGATACCATTATTTTCATCATATCTTATAATTTCCTATAAAAAAAATATAAAATATGAGGAAAAAATTGAAAAAAAACACACTTTTTCTAACTTTGACCCCCAAAATCTGTTACACATCTACAATCACCAAAAAACACCTATGCTAAATAGTTTCTAAATTTTGTCCTGAGTTTAGAAATACCCAATGTTTACATGTTCTTTACTTTTTTTGCAAGTTATAGGGCCATAAATACAAGTAGCACTTTGCTATTTCCAAACAACTTTTTTTCAAAATTAGCGCTAGTTACATTGGAACCCTGATATCTGTCAGGAATACCTGAATATCCCTTGACATGTATATATTTTTTTTTAGAAGACAACCCAAAGTATTGATCTAGGCCCATTTTGGTATATTTCATGCCACCATTTCACCGCCAAATGTCATCAAATAAAAAAAAAGTTCACTTTTTCACAAATTTTGTCACAAACTTTAGGTTTCCCACTGAAATTATTTACAAACAGCTTCTGCAATTAAGGCACAAATGGTTGTAAATGCTTCTTTGGGATCCCCTTTGTTCAGAAATAGCAGACTTATATGGCTTTGGGGTTGCTTTTTGGTAAGTAGAAGGCCGCTAAATGCTGCTGCGCACCACACGTAAATTATGCCCAGCAGTTAAGGGGTTAAATTAGGTAGCTTGTAGGGAGCTTGCAGGGTTAATTTTAGCTTTAGGGTAGAGATCAGCCTCCCACCTGACACATCCCACCCCCTGATCCCTCCCAAACAGTTCTCTTCCCTCCCCCACCCCACAATTGTCCCCGCCATCTTAAGTACTGGCAGAAAGTCTGCCAGTACTAAATAAAAGGAGTTTTTCTTTTTTTAATAAAAAAAAAAAAAAAATGTTTTAGCTGTGATGGACTCCTGCCTTAGCCCCAACCTCCATGATCCCCCCCCCCCAGCAATCTAACCCTCTCCCCTACCTAATTGCCGCCATCTTGGGTACTGGCAGCTGTCTGCCAGTACCCAATTTGCCCCCCAAAAAAGTGTTTTTTTTATTATTTTTTATTACCAATTTAATTTTTTCTGTAGTGTAGCAGCCCCCCACAATACCCCAACCCCCTCCCCCTCCCCCTCCCAGATCCTCATATATATATATTTTCCCCCCTCTTCCCACTCATTGGTGTCAGTGTGGGTAGGTGATCGCGCGCGTGCACGCGCGCCCCCGCACGCTCCCGGCACCCGGCGTGCACATTGCACTTACAGGAGCCGGATGCCGGGTAGCGATGGGCCGCCCACCCGCCTCCCTGTTGCGCTCCCACCAACGAACCGGCCGCATCGCTACCGGTGCAGAGAGGGCCACAGAGTGGCTCTCTCTGCATCGGATGCTTTCTAAATGGTATTGCAGGATGCCTCAATATCGAGGCATCACTGCAATACCCTGAGAGCTGCTGGAAGCGATTGCGATCGCTTCCAGCACTCTCTTAGACAAGTGACGTACCAGGTACGTCCATTGTCACTAACTGCAAGTTTTTGCAGGACGTACCTGGTACGTCACTTGTCATTAAGGGGTTAAAGGGACACAGAACACAATTTTTTTTCTTTCGTGATTCAGATAGAGCATGCAATTTTAAGCAACTTTCTAATTTACTACTATTATCAATTTTTCTTCGTTCTCTTGCCATCTTTATTTGAAAGAGACAACATCTAAGCTAAGGAGCTAGTCAATTTTTGGTTAAAACGCTGGACAGCACTTGTTTATTGGTAGGTGAATGTATCCACCAATCAGCAAGAACAACAAAGGTTGTTCACCAAAAATGGCCCGGCATCTAAACTTACATTCTTGCTTTTCAAATAAAGATACCAAGAGAATGAAGACAATTTGATAATAGGAGTAAATCAGAAAGTTGCTTAAAATTGAATGCTCTATCTGAATCACGAAAGAAAAAAAAAAATTATATATATAATATTCTAAGTAATCTTGCTGAGTGTATAGCTCAAGCTAGCCTCTTCCAAATCGGGGTGCTGTATAATTTTACTCTAGCCAATAGCTGTGCTTTCATTTCAATAATGAACCCTTTGCATAATAATGATGATTATGCAGGCTCACTCTAATTTCATGCGCATCGTACATAGTGGGGCTTTGACATATTAATAGAGTGCAGGTCACAACCACCGCTTTGTTATGGAGATCAGTTGACTGCTCATTGTGACGTGGGTTAATAAACTGCGCATACTTCAAGCCTGGCACTCAGGTAGCCCTCCATGATAGGAGATGTGAATTGTCCCCTGCGAAGTTTCCAATATGCAACCCCAGGCAAATTAGCATTGCAAGTCACTGTATGACATACTATATTAAATAAATATTTGCTGTATTGAATAATAACTACATTTGTATATACAAATACTGAAAAAGAACAAGGGGATATGGGAACGCGCTGTACAAAACAGCATATGAGAGGTAAAGAACTATATAAGGAATGTGGATTACACAAGAGTATAATAAAAAAGTTTATATTTGTTTATAATTGTATTACAATAAGCGATGCCGGCATCTGTTACAAAGTAAAATAGTACAATTAAAATAGGATAAGAATCAACATAAAATATAAAACATCAGTGTGTAGTGCTGTAAGTAACTATAAAAATAATAATATGTTGCAAAGTAACACAATGTTAAAATTTAAACAGAGTCAATGTTACCGTCCTTTCACAATCAGGCCAGTGATTAGAGCAGGGGTGTCCAAACTTTGCTCTCCAGAGGTTTTGGAAAAACCTCTGGAGAGCAAAGTTTGGACACCCCTGGATTAGAGTGTCTGATCCAGCTGTTTATATGAATGCAGGTATGACTTGGAAAATTCCCTCTGCGTTATTTTTAAAACAGCGAAAAACTTGCAAGAATCTTCTGGCTTGTATCCAATGACTGGGAGTTAAATTTCAAAGACACATTCACAGCCGTATTTGCGGGATGTCCCGTGCTGTGGACCGGTTCCGGTCAGGAGGTCAAAGTGCAGGAGTAATGATAAGCAACGACAGACTTCGTTTCTTTGAAGTAAAAATGAATCAGACTGCTTTTAACAAATGTGGGTCATGGGTGGGAATTACGCATATAGAGTCAATTCATATATTAAAGAGGCTCAATGCACCGCACCTACCGCATATGTAAGTCAAGCAGTTGTCTTGCAAGTGAAGTTTGTAACAGTGTCCATATTATTCAGATTCCAGTGCTGGACAGAAGAAAGTAGATCATGGGTATGATGGTATTTCCAGGAAAAAACAACTCTGTGAATTAGAGTTGGTCTCAACCACCTTACATGCTACTTAATTTCACAAGTTATGAGCAAATTTCTACGCGTTTCAGCCTAGTCAGGCCTTTATCAAGATGCTCATTATGGTCTTTCATGAATTTAAATACACTGTGGTTCTCTGTGATTGGATCAGAGAGGGTCATGTGATTAGATGAGAGAAAGTCATATGACTGGGTTTTACCATGATTTTTCACAGTTTAATCAACATTCGTTATATGTTTATAAATACCTCAACATTTTGTTCTATTTTGATGAATGTAAGAACTAATGAGGATTGGAGTAAAAGCATTTAGATTGTGCAGTAGATCTATATACCAGAGATAATACAAAAAATTGTACATGAAATATTTCCATGAAAGATTATGGAAAAATGTGAAAAAATAAAAATAAAATTATATATATATATATATATATATATATATATATATATATATATATATATATATATATATATATATATATATATATATATATATATATATATATATATATATATATATATACCACTAGCAGTACGTATTTGCAACAAAAAACTTTTTTAGTGGTGATTAAGTCGTGAGTATGGTTAACTCTAAAAAATATTGAAGTGAAATACTATAGAAATATGATATCAAAAACACATCCTTATTTGGAAGACATGTCCTTTTTTGAAAGACAGACATGTCCTTTTTTGAAAGACAGACATGTCCTTTTTTGAAAGACAGACATGTCCTTTTTTGAAAGACAGACATGTCCTTTTTTGAAAGACAGACATGTCCTTTTTTGAAAGACAGACATGTCCTTTTTTGACAGACATGTCCTTTTTTGAAAGACAGACATGTCCTTTTTTGACAGACATGTCCTTTTTTGACAGACATGTCCTGTTTTGAAAGACATGTCCTTTTTTGAAAGACATGTCCTTTTTTGAAAGACTTATCTTTTTTTGAAAGACTTATCTTTTTTTGAAAAACATCTTTTTTTAAAAAACATCGTTTTTTGAAAGACATATCTTTTTTTGAAAGACATATCTTTTTTTGAAAGACATATCTTTTTTTGAAAGACATATCTTTTTTTGAAAGACATATCTTTTTTTGAAAGACATATCTTTTTTTGAAAGACATATCTTTTTTTGAAAGACATATCGTTTTTTGAAAGACATATCGTTTTTTGAAAGACATATCGTTTTTTGAAAAACATATCTTTTTTTAAAAAACATCGTTTTTTGAAAGATATCTTTTTTTGAAAGACATATCATTTTTTGAAAGACATATCTTTTTTAGGAGTTACATCTTTTTTTGATTGTTAAATCTTTTTTTGAAAGGCATGTCATTTATTAAGGTACTTTGAAGTCTAGATTATGAAATTGAGGTCTAATTCAGAATTAAGGCCATACGGGTGAAGACTTTTATAGTTGTATATAAATTCTGCTTCTTTCTTGGTGAGGAGTGTGTTCATATTTCCTCCTCTATTGCCTAAATTCATCTTTTTAATTCCCCAGAATTTAAAATGTTTCCGGTTACTAGAATGTTTCTCTTTAAAATGTGCATAAAGATTAGTGTCAACAGATTCGTGTTCAATTTTTAATATGTGTTCACGTACTCTGTCTTTTAACATTCTGCTCGTTTGTCCGAAGTAAAATAATTTACAAGAGCATTGAATACAATAGATAATGTTTTTGTCTGTACATCTAATCAGTTCTCTAATTTTAGTGAACTGACCCGTCGTAGTGGACTTAATTTCTTTTATTTTTGAGCTATATTTGCAGGACTTGCATGAATTGCACGGGTAGAAACCAACAAGTGCTTCACCTTCGAGATCTCTATAATTTTTTGTTTTATTCTTTTTGAATTCGCTAGGTGAAAGCCAATTCTTTAGATTTTTTGTTTTTTTAAAGATAACATCCGGACGGTTTTTTAATCTGTGACCTAGAACTTGGTCTTGTTTTAGGAGATACCAGTGTTTTTTAAGTATCTTTTTTATCTCTGAATGTTGTACTGTACACTATACTTAGTGATAAAAGGTATGAATAGATTGTCTAGGTTATTCTCCTCTAAGTTGTGCTTTTTAAGAGGATTTCTTTTTTCTTTGTTTTTTGTGATCAAAAGTGATTCTCTGTCTATATTGGCAACTTCTTTCTGTGTCCTCTCTATTAGTCTAGGGTCATATCCTTTTTCAATGAATCTGGTACTGAGGATTTCTGATTGTGATTTATAGGTATCTAAGGAGGAACAGTTCTTTTTTACCCTCATGAACTGACTTTTAGGGATGTTTAGTTTCCACTGAGCCAGGTGACAACTTTCAAAGTGGACATAATTGTTGGCATCAATGTCTTTGAAGTAGGTTTGGGTATGTACCTGGTTATTTATTATTTCTACTTCAATGCCTAAGAAGTGGATTTTATGACTACTGTAATCGTGTGTGAATGAGATGCCCATGTTATTAGTATTGATATCTATCATAAAGGATTCGAGAAGCTCTATGTCTCCTCTCCATATTATAAAAATGTCATCTATGTATCTGCAATAGTGCACAAGGTTCGCCCCCCATGGGCCATTATAGATATTTTGTTCTTCAAACTGACCCATGAAAAGATTAGCATAACTGGGGGCGAACCTTGTGCCCATTGCAGTACCCTTTATTTGCAAGTAAATTTCTTCATTGAACATGAAACTGTTGTTGTTTAAAATGAAGTGGATACAATCCAATATAAATTTATTTTGACTTGTGGGTAAATTTTCATCTTTATCTAGATATGCTTTAATAGCTGATAGACCGATGTTGTGTGCAATGTTGGTGTACAGTGAGTTGACGTCACATGTCACAAGGATGTAATTCTCGTGCCAAGTTAAATTTTTGATATAATTTAAAAAATGGGTAGAGTCCTTTAGGTATGATGGTAAATCTACAACGTATTTTTGTAAAAAGAAGTCAACATATTGTGAGACATTGGATGAAATGGATTCAATCCCTGAAATAATGGGGCGGCCTGGAGGGTTTGTGAGATTTTTATGGATTTTTGGGAGAAAATAGAAGGTAGGAAATTTAGGATGGGTTACAGATAGAAAATCAAATTCGGAATTGCTTATAATTCCTAGAGTTTTGGCCTCTTAAAATACTACTCAATTCTTGTTCTTGTTTACTCAGGGGATTCATTTTGAGTCTTTTGTATGTTGATGTATCGTGTAGAAGTCTGCTTGTTTCCTCTATATAATAACTGGTGTCCATTATTACAATGCCCCCCCTTTGTCAGCTGGTTTTACTGTTATATCTATTATTTTTCAGATTATTTATAACTGTAATTTCTCCTTTACTGAGATTATTTTTGAAATATTTGTTTTCGTTTATTGAATCTAGATCTTTTTTGATGTTTTGTTCGAAAAGTTTTATATGTTCACTCTTTTCATTTGTTGGAAAAAAATCAGATTTTTTCTTAAAATATGTGTGCACAAAACTATCGTTTGTTGAAAATGTTTTATTTTGTAAAGGGTTCTTGATGAAATATCTTTTTAGTGTCAATTTACGGATGTATTGATTGATGTTTATCAGAGTCTCGAATTTGTTCAATTTGCAAGAGGGAGCAAAGGATAACCCTTTACTTAGGACCTTTTCTTGTTTTTCATCTAGGGTAATTTTACTTATGTTAAAGATACCAGTATTTTTGGGTTCTATTTTCTGAATGTTTTGTTTAGAGGTTCTTCTCCCTCTTGCCTTCTTTTATTTTGAAAATTTCTTTGTGATTTTATTGGTTCTATATGTTCTTTTGAGGTCCCCGCTCTTGCGGGGGATTCCCCTAAAAAAGGTGGATTATGAATAATTTCTGTTTGTTTACCGGTGTTAGGATTCCTACTGTTGAAATGAGTTATTTTTGTTCTGGTATGGTGTGTGTTGTAATGCTGAGAATCTATTTTTCAGTGGTATTCTCCAATTTTGGTTCTCATTGTGAAAATGTTCACGGCTTTCAATATGATGATCATAGAAGTTTCTGTTTTGCCTATTGTCATAATTGTTCCTGTATTGGAATCTATTTTTATTGTCATAATATTGTTGGTCATTTTGGTGTTGTGGATGGAAATTTCTATTGTAATTCCTGAAATTTCTGGAATCATTATAATGGGATACGTAAGGTGATCTGTTATGGTGAAAATTAATTTCTTCAAAATTTTGTGCGCCTCTTCTTTGGTATGGTTCTCTTATAACGGGTGATATGTGTTGTTGATCAGAATGATCTTTAAAAGAATGTCTCTCTCTGTTATCATCTCTCTGTATATTCTCCTTATTTGTGTAAGATTGGTAGTAGTGGGACTGTCCCCTATTTAAGTGAGATTTTTTGTCTTTCTTATTAGTAGAGTTATGTATTTTGGTGTTGGGATTATTACCGCTTTTGCTAAATATTTGTGCTGGTTCTTTTCTAAAGTTTTGCACAACGTCACTTATATCATTAGTGGGATTTGTGTTATCTGTGTTTTCTTCCTCATCTTTTCTATAGTCTTCTAAATCCCTATTAAATTTTGAATTTTTTTGTATGATAATGGTTTCCTTATGTTCGGAGAGTCTTTTAACAATTTCTAATTGGATGTTTTTATCTTCCTCGTTAGTTTCTAATCTTGTCAGTTTATTTTTAGAAATATCTATCTCTTTTTTAATTTCCGTTAGTTGCATTTGTCTAGCCTTGATGATTATTTTCATCAAGTTTGTAGAGGCTACTTCCAACCCCTCATACCATTCCTTAGACAATATTTCAGGTAAAGTGAATGTACAGTTCTTTTTTAATCTAAGGCCTCTTGGTACCATTTTTTGATCTATATAATTTTGTGTGTATTTCATCTCAAGAACATATTTAATTTCTTTAAGGAGATTTTTCTCAAGATCATAGTATAAATCTTCGGTATTATCAATTTCTAAAAGATCGTTTGTAGTGAGTTTTGTGTTTGAAGCAATATTTTTAAGAATAATCTCTCTTTGAGCAAAGATATCCATAGTGAATGTCTATATCTGAAAAATCAATGTAGTGTATACAGGGTGTATTAACGATATATAAAGATAGGTGTAAAGGATTACCACCTGAGAAAGTGAAAAAATGTTCAAATGTGAAGTCAAACCTTGCGGTGCAAAATTGCGTGTATAAGGGTAGTTAATCTAAGTGAGTGTGTTTTTGATATTATCATATTTCTATAGTATTTCACTTCAATATTTTTTAGAGTTAACCATACTCACGACTTAATCACCACTAAAAAAGTTTTTTGTTGCAAATACGTACTGCTAGTGGTTTTTTTTTTTTTTTATATATATATATATATATATATATATATATATATATATATATATATATATATATATATATATATTCATATTTTTCATATTTTTCCATAATCTTTCATGGAAATATTTCATGTACAATTTTTTGTATTATCTCTGGTATATAGATCTACTGCACAATCTAAATGCTTTTACTCCAATCCTCATTAGTTCTAACATTCATCAAAATAGAACAAAATGTTGAGGTATTTATAAACATATAACGAATGTTGATTAAACTGTGAAAAATCATGGTAAAACCCAGTCATATGACTTTCTCTCATCTAATCACATGACTTTCTCTCATCTAATCACATGACCCCCTCTGATCCAATCACAGAGAACCACAGTGTATTTAAATTCATGAAAGACCATAATGAGCATCTTGATAAAGGCCTGACTAGGCTGAAACGCGTAGAAATTTGCTCATAACTTGTGAAATTAAGTAGCATGTAAGGTGGTTGAGACCAACTCTAATTCACAGAGTTGTTTTTTCCTGGAAATACCATCATACCCATGATCTACTTTCTTCTGTCCAGCACTGGAATCTGAATAATATGGACACTGTTACAAACTTCACTTGCAATACAACTGCTTGACTTACATATGCGGTAGGTGCGGTGCATTGAGCCTCTTTAATATATGAATTGACTCTATATGCGTAATTCCCACCCATGACCCACATTTGTTAAAAGCAGTCTGATTCATTTTTACTTCAAAGAAACGAAGTCTGTCGTTGCTTATCATTACTCCTGCACTTTGACCTCCTGACCGGAACCGGTCCACAGCACGGGACATCCCGCAAATACAGCTGTGAATGTGTCTTTGAAATTTAACTCACAGTCATTGGATACAAGCCAGAAGATTCTTGCAAGTTTTTCGCTGTTTTAAAAACAACGCAGAGGGAATTTTCCAAGTCATACCTGCATTCATATAAACAGCTGGATCAGACACTCTAATCACTGGCCTGATTGTGAAAGGACGGTAACATTGACTCTGTTTAAATTTTAACATTGTGTTACTTTGCAACATATTATTTTTATAGTTACTTACAGCACTACACACTGATGTTTTATATTTTATGTTGATTCTCATCCTATTTAAGTGTACTATTTTACTTTGTAACAGATGCCGGCATCGCTTATTGTAATACAATTATAAACAAATATAAACTTTTTTATTATACTCTTGTGTAATCCACATTCCTTATATAGTTCTTTACCTCTCATATGCTGTTTTGTACAGCGCGTTCCCATATCCCCTTGTTCTTTTTCTATTTTGGTTTGATGTTAGGAGGTACACTTACCTTTTGGGAACAGCATTTGAGATTTGAGCGTTGTATCTTATACCTACCCTGTTGTTTTTATATACAAATACTGACCCATTGATTTACAAAATAAATACAGTTTTTCTGTGTTCCAGGAAGCTAATGGAAAATGACAGGAAGAACATTAATTGATATGAAATTGTCTGTTCGTATAATATTAAATATGCTAAATGAAAAAACATAATTTATGTAAGAACTTACCTGATAAATTAATTTCTTTCATATTGGCAAGAGTCCATGAGCTAGTGACGTATGGGATATACAATTCTACCAGGAGGGGCAAAGTTTCCCAAACCTCAAAATGCCTATAAATACACCCTCACCACACCCACAATTCAGTTTAACGAATAGCCAAGTAGTGGAGTGATAAAGAAATCAGTAAAAAGCATCAACAAAGACATTTGGAAATAATTGTGCTTTATACAAAAAATCATAACCACCATAAAAAGGGTGGACCTCATGGACTCTTGCCAATATGAAAGAAATGAATTTATCAGGTAAATTCTTACATAAATTAGGTTCTCTTTCATGTAATTGGCAAGAGTCCATGAGCTAGTGACGTATGGGATATCAATACCCAAGATGTGGAACTCCACTCAAGAGTCACTAGAGTGGGAGGGGAAAAAATAAACAGCCATTTTCCGCTGAAAAAATAATCCACAACCCAAAATAAAAGTTATTCTCATAATGAAAAGAAAAACTTAAAACATCAGCAGAAGAATCAAACTGAAACAGCTGCCTGAAGAACTTTTCTACCAAAAACTGCTTCTGAAGAAGCAAATACATCAAAACGGTAGAATTTAGTAAAAGTATGCAAAGAGGACCAAGTTGCCGCATTGCAAATCTGATCAACTGAAGCTTCATTCTTAAAAGCCCACGAAGTGGAGACTGATCTAGTAGAATGAGCTGTAATTCTCTGAGGCGGGGCCTAACCCGACTCCAAATAAGCTTGAAGAATCAAAAGCTTTAACCAAGAAGCTAAGGAAATAGCAGAGGCCTTCTGACCTTTCCTAGGACCAGAAAATATAACAGACTAGAAGTCTTCCTGAAATCTTTAGTAGCTTTAACATAATATTTCAAAGCTCTCACCACATCCAAAGAATGTAAGGATCTTTCCAAAGAATTCTTAGGATTAGGACACAAGGAAGGGACAACAATTTCTCTACTAATGTTGTTAGAATTCACAACCTTAGGTAAAAATTTAAATGAAGTCCGCAAAACCGCCTTATCCTGATGAAAAATAAGAAAAGGAGATTCACAAGAAAGAGTAGATAGCTCAGAAACTCTTCTAGCAGAATAGATGGCCAAAAGGAACAACACTTTCCAAGAAAGTAGTTTAATGTCCAAAGAAAGCATAGGCTCAAATGGAGGAGCCTGTAACGCCTTCAAAACCAAATTAATACTCCAAGGAGGAGAAATTGATTTAATGACAGGCTTAATACGAACTAAAGCCTGAACAAAACAGTGAATATCAGGAAGATTAGCAATCTTTCTGTGAAATAAAACAGAAAGGACAGAGATTTGTCCCTTCAAGGAACTTGCAGACAAACCCTATCCAAACCATCCTGAAGAAACTGTAAAATTCTAGGAATGCTAAAAGAATGCCAAGACAATTTATGAGAACACTCGATAATAAATCTTTCTAGAAACAGATTTACAAGCTTGTAACATAGTATTGATCACTGAGTCAGAGAAACCTCTATGACTTAGCACTAAGCATTCAATTTCCATACCTTCAAATTTAATGATTTGAGATCCTGATGGAAAAACGGACCTTGAGACAGTAGGTCCGGCCTTAACAGAAGTGGCCAAGGTTGGCAACTGGACATCCGAACAAGATCCACATACCAAAACCTGTGGGGCCATGCTGGAGCAACCCGCAACACAAACGATTGTTCCATGATGAGTTTGGAGATCACTCTTGGAAGAAGAACTAGAGGCGGGGAAATATAAGCAGGTTGATAACACCAAGGAAGTGTCAGTGCATCCACTGCTTCCGCCTGAAAATCCCTGGACCTGGACAGGTATCTGGGAAGTTTCTTGTTTAGATGAAAGGCCATCAGATCTATCCCTGGAAGACCCCACATCTGAACAATCTGAGTAAACACATCTGGATGGAAGACCCCCCCCCCCGGATGTAAAGTCTGACGGCTGAGATAATCCGCCTCCCAATTGTCTACACCTGGGATATGAACCGCAGAAATTTGACAGGAGCTGGATTCCGCCCACGCAAGTATCCGAGATACTTCTTTCATAGCTTGGGGACTGCGAGTCCCGCCCTGATGATTGACATATGCCATTGTTGTGATATTGTCTGTCTGAAAACAGATGAACGGTTCTTTCTTCAACCAAGGCCAAAACTGAAGAGCTCTGAGAATTGCACGGAGTTCTAAAATATTGATTGGTAATCTTGCCTCTTGAGATTTCCAAACCCCTTGTGCTGTCAAAGATCCCCAAACAGCTCCCCAACCTAAAAGACTTGCATCTGTTGTGATCACAGTCCAGGTTGGCTGAACAAAAGAGGTCCCTTGAACTAAACGCTGGTGACTTAACCACCACGTCAGAGAGTGTCGAACATTGGGATTTAAGGATATTAATTGTGATATCTTTGTCTAATCCCGGCACCATTGATTCAGCATACAAACCTGGAGAGGTCGCATTTGAAAATGAGCAAAGGGAATCGCGTCCGCTGCTGCAGTCATGAGACCGAAAACTTTCATGCACATATCCACTGAAGGGAATGACTGAGACTGAAGGTGCCGACAGGCTGCAACCAACTTTAAACCTCTCTTGTCTGTTAGAGACAGAGTCATGGACACTGAATCTATCTGGAAACCTAAAAAGGTAACCCTTGTCTGAGGAATCAAGGAACTTTTTGGTAAATTGATCCTCCAACCATGTTTTCGAGGAAACAACACTAGTTGATTCGTGTGAGATTCTGCAGAACGTAAAGACTGAGCTAGTACCAAGATATCGTCCAAATAATGAAACACCGCAATACCCTCTCTCTGATTACAGAGAGTAGGGCACCGAGAACCTTTGAAAAGATTCTTGGAGCTGTTGCTAGGCCAAATGGAAGAGCAACAAATTGGTAATGCTGGTCTAGAAAAGAGAATCTCAGGAACTGATAATGTTCTGGATGAATCGGAATATGAAGGTATGCATCCTGCAGGTCTATTGTAGACACATAATGTCCTTGCTGAACAAAAGGCATAATAGTCCTTATAGTCACCATCTTGAAAGTTGGTACTCTTACATAACTATTCAAAATTTTCAGATCCAGAACTGGTCTGAATGAATTTTCTTTCTTTGGGACAATGAATAGATTTGAATAAAACTTCAGACCTTGTTTCTGAAAAGGAACTGGCATGATTACCCCTGAAACCTCCAGGTCTGAAACACACTTCAGGAAAGCCTGAGCTTTAACTGGATTTACTGTGATGCGTGAGAGAAAGAAAAAAAAATCTTCTCACGGGAGGTCTTACTCTGAATCCTATTCTGTACCCCTGAGAGACAATGCTCTGAATCCATTGATTTTGGACAGAATTTATCCAAACATCCTTGAAACACCTTAATCTGCCCCCTACCAGCTATGCTGGAATAAGGGCTGCACCTTCATGTGGACTTAGGGGCTGACTTTGGTTTGTTAAAAGGCTTGGCTTTATTCCAATTTGAGGAAGGCTTCCAATTGGAAACAGATTCCTTGGGGGAAGGATTAGGTTTTTGTTCCTTATTTTGACGAAAGGAACTAAAATGATTAGAAGCCCTAGATTTACCCTTAGGTTGATTATCCTGAGGCAAAAAACACCCTTTCCCCCAGTAACAGTTGAAATAATAGAATCCTACTGAGAACCAAATAAATTATTACTTTGGAAAGAAAGAGATAGTAATCTAGACTTAGATGTCATATCAGCATTCCAAGATTTAAGCCACAAAGCTCTTCTAGCTAAAATAGCTAAAAAGACATGGATCTAACATCAATTTTGATAATGTCAAAAATAGCATCACAAATAAAATGATTAGCATGTTGCAGTAAACGAACAATGCTAGACAAGTCAGAATCCAATTCTTGTTGCGCTAAATTCTCCAACCAAAAAGTTGATGCAGCTGCAAGATCAGCCAAGGAAATTGAAGGCCTAAGAAGATGACCTGAATATAAATAGGCTTTCCTTAGATAAGATTAAAGTTACCTATCTAAAGGATCCTTAAAAGAAGTACTATCTTCCATAGGAATAGTGGTACGTTTAGCAAGAGTAGAAATAGCCCCATCAACTTTGGGGATCTTTTCCCAAAACTCTATTGAAATAGCTGGTAAAGGATACAATTTTTTAAACCTTGAAGAAGGATTAAAAGGAGTACCTGGCTTATTCCATTCCTTAGAAATATCAGAAATAGCATCAGGAATAGGGAAAACCTCTGGAGTAACCACAGGAGGTTTAAAAACAGAATTTAAACATTTACTAGTTTTAATATCAAGAGGACTAACTTCCTCAATATCCAAAGTAATTAACACTTATTTTAACAAAGAACGAATATACTCTATTTTAAATAAATAAGTAGATTTGTCAGTGTCAATATCGGAGGAAGGATCTTCTGAATCAGATAGATCCTCATCAGAGGAGGATAATTCATTATGTTGTTGGTCATTTGAAATTTCATCAACTTTATGAGAAGTTTGAAAGACCTTTTACGTTTATTAGAAGGCAGAAATGCAGACAAAGCCTTCTGAATAGAATCAGTAACAAATTCTTTAAAATTCATAGGTATATAATGTACATTAGAAGTTGAAGGAACTGCAACTGGCAATGTACTATTACTGATGGACACATTGTCTGCATGTAAAAGTCTATCATGACAACTAATACAAATGACATTTGGAGATATAATTTCCACAATGCACTTAGCTTTGGTAGAACCAATGTCAGGCAGCAAAGTTCCAACAGATACTTCTGAGATAGGATCAGATTGAGACATCTTGCAAAATGTAAAAGAAAAAACAACAACATATAAAGCAAAATTATCAATTTCCTTATATGACAGTTTCAGGAATGGGAAAAAATGCAAATAGCATAGCCCTCCGACAATGAAAAAGGCAAGAGGCAAATAGCAATGGGGTAATAAATAATGAAAAAAATTTGTCGGCAAGTATGACGCACAACGTAACTGAAATTTTTTTGGCGCCAACCATGTCCGGAAATGGCACATTTGCGTCACTAATGACGCACCCTGTGTGAAGAACTCGGCGTCAACTATGACGCCGGAAATGACGAACTTGCGTTAACGGACGTGCCTTTTGCGCCAAAAATTCTCGCACCAAGAATGACGCAATAAAGTGTAGCATTTGGTGCACCCGCGAGCCTAATCCAGGCCGCAATTTGAAAATGTAGTCAATTGAAATAAGACTAAACCCCAGGTAAGAAAAAAAAATTTCTTAAAATTTACTTTCCCCAAATATGAAACTGACAATCTGCAAAAGGAAATACATGAACCTGACTCATGGCAAATATAAGTACAATACATATATTTAGAACTTTATATTAATGCATAAAGTGCCAAACCATAGCTGAGGTGTCTTAAGAAATAAAAACATACTTACCAAAAGACACTCACCCACATATAGCAGATAATTATTTCAGTACTGGTTTGGCTATCAGTAGAGGTAATGGTACATGAGAGTATATCGTCGATCTGAAAAAGGGAGGTATGAGATGAATCTCTACGACCGATAACAGAGAACCTATGAAATGGATCCCCCGTGAGGAAAACCATTACATTCAATAGGTGATACTCCCTTCACATCCCTCTGACATTCACTGTACTCTGAGAGGAATCGGGATTCAAAAAGCTGAAAAGCGCATGTCAACGTAGAAATCTTAGCACAAACTTACTTCACCACCTCCATAGGAGGCAAAGTTTGTAAAACTGAATTGTAGGTGTGGTGAGGGGTGTATTTATAGGCATTTTGAAGTTTAGGAAACTTTGCCCCTCCTGGTAGGATTGTATATCCCATACGTCACTAGCTCATGGACTCTTGCCAATTACATGAAAGAAATATAACCTTGTTTGCAGCACAAACAAAAAGGTATATGTTTTTCACAATTTAATTACAGGGGGAGGAAAGTGGGCCGGAGATAAGTCACATGAACTAAAATATAAAAGTGCAATATCTCAAAAACAAAACCAGCACAAATGTAGCACAAATGAACAATGTATTTATTTATTACTATTTAATTACATGGGGTGGAAAGTGGGCGGAGTTAAGGTCCCATGGGCTACACTATAAAGTGCAATCTCTCAGAAACTAAACCGGCACAAAAACAAAATTTATGCTTACCTGATAAATTTATTTCTCTTGTGGTGTATCCAGTCCACGGATTCATCCATTACTTGTGGGATATTCTCCTTCCCAACAGGAAGCTGCAAGAGGATCACCCACAGCAGAGCTGTCTATATAGCTCATCCCCTAACTGCCACCTCCAGTCATTCAACCGAAGACAAGAAAGAGAAAGGAGAAACCATAGGGTGCAGTGGTGACTGTAGTTTAAAAATAAAAAACACCTACCTTAAAATGACAGGGCGGGCCGTGGACTGGATACAACACAAGAGAAATACATTTATCAGGTAAGCATAAATTTTGTTTTCTCTTGTAAGGTGTATCAAATTTGTAGAATTTAGAAAAAGTATGAAGCGAGGACCAAGTCGCCGCCTTACAAATCTGTTCAACAGAAGCCTCATTTTTAAAAGCCCATGTGGAAGCCACCGCTCTAGTGGAATGAGCTGTAATTCTTTCAGGAGGCTGCTGGCCAGCAGTCTCATAAGCTAAGCGGATTATACTTCTTAACCAAAAGGAAAGAGAAGTTGCTGAAGCCCTTTGGCCTTTCCTCTGTCCAGAGTAGACAACAAACAATGCAGATGTTTGACGAAAATCTTTAGTAGCTTGTAAATAAAACTTTAAAGCACAAACCACGTCAAGATTGTGTAATAGACGTTCCTTCTTTGAAGAAGGATTAGGACACAGTGACGGAACAACAATCTCCTGATTGATATTCTTATTAGATACCACCTTAGGAAGAAACCCAGGTTTGGTACGCAAAACTACCTTATCTGCATAGAAGATCAGATAAGGGGAATCACACTGCAAGGCAGATAACTCTGAAACTCTTTGAGCCGAAGAGATAGCTACCAAAAACAGAACTTTCCAAGATAAAAGCTTAATATCTATGGAATGCAGAGGTTCAAACGGAACCCCTTGAAGAACTAAATTTAAACTCCATGGCGGAGCAACAGGTTTAAACACAGGCTTAATTCTAACTAAAGCCTGACAAAACGCCTGAACGTCTGGAACATCCGCCAGACGCTTGTGCAAAAGAATAGACAGAGCAGAAATCTGTCCCTTTAAGGAACTTGCTGAAAATCCCTTCTCCAATCCTTCTTGGAGAAAAGATAATATCCTGGGAATCCTGACTTTACTCCATGAGTAACCCTTGGATTCACACCAATGAAGATATTTACACCATATCTTATGATATATTTTCCTGGTGACAGGCTTTCGATTCTGAGAAACCACGTTTTGATAAAATCAAGCGTTCAATCTCCAAGCAGTCAGACGCAGAGAAATTAGATTTGGATGGTTGAAAGGACCCTGAAGTAGAAGGTCCTGCCTCAGCGGTAGAGTCCATGGTGGAAGGGATGGCATGTCCACCAGATCTGCATACCAAGTCCTGCGTGGCCACGCAGGTGCTATCAAAATCACCAAAGCTCTCTCCTGCTTGACCACATCTCTCTAGCTACTTCCCTTGTCGAGAGATGCAAGAGAATGACTGGAGGTGGCAGGAAGGGGAGGAGCTATATAGACAGCTCTGCTGTGGGTGATCCTCTTGCAGCTTCCTGTTGGGAAGGAGAATATCCCACAAGTAATGGATGAATCCGTGGACTGGATACACCTTACAAGAAAAAGTTAATTTTTGCAGCACAAACGTTTGGTGTAAGTTTTTCACAATTTAAAGGGACAGTCTACACCTTAGTCATCTTAAAATCTTACTCCTGCACCCATTCTATATCATACAGCAGTAACAGTAAATAAAGTTATTTTACAATTAATTTTGCTTCTGGTCACATTGAAATGGCTGCAAAGCTCCGCCCACTGATGACATCACAATCTGGCCTGCATCCTTGCTCTCTGCTGAATAGCATTGATATTCTGTTGAATCCAATTAGTGAGTATTTTGTAACTAGTGAAGCCTTTAATGCAGTGAAGATTGTGATGTCATCAATTGGCAGAGCTTGGCAGCCATTTTAAAGTTGCCAGAAAAAAAATAATCATTATAAAATAACTTTTTTTATTTACGGTTACTGCTGCATGGTATAGAAATGGGTGCAGAAGGCTATTTGCAGCTTAATGTAAGGTAAGACTTTAAAGGGACACTGAACCCAAATTTTTTCTTTCACAATTCAGATAGAGCATGACATTTTAATCAACTTTCTATTTTACTCCTATTATCAATTTCTTCGTTCTTTTGCTATCTTTATTTTAAAAGCAGGAATGTAAATCTTAGCAGCCAGCCCATTTTAGGTTCAGCACCATGGATAGCACTTGCTTATTGGAGGCTTACATTTACCCACCAAAAAGCAGGCATAACCCAGGTTCTCAACCAAAAATAGGCCGGCTCCTATGCATCACATTCCGGCTTTTTAAATTAAAGATAGCAAGAGAACAAAGAAAAATTGATAATAGGAGTAAATTAGAAAGTTGCTTAAAATTGCATGCTCTATCTGATTTTTTTTGGGTTTAGTGTCCCTTTAAATTGACTTAAGTGTAGACTGTCCCTTTAATTACATGGGGTAGAAATTGGGCAGAAATTGATGTCACATGGGCTTAAATATAATGTGCACTCTCTCTAAAGTGAAACCGGCCCTAACGTTCATTTTCTTTCATGTAATTAGCAAGAGTCCATGGGCTAGTGACGTATGGGATATACATTCCTACCAGGAGGGGCAAAGTTTCCCAAACCTCAAAATGCCTATAAATACACCCCTCACCACACCCACAAATCAGTTTTACAAACTTTGCCTCCCATGGAGGTGGTGAAGTAAGTTTGTGCTAGATTCTACGTTGATATGCGCTCCGCAGCAGGTTGGAGCCCGGTTTTCCTCTCAGCGTGCAGTGAATGTCAGAGGGATGTGAAGAGAGTATTGCCTATTTGAATTCAATGATCTCCTTCTACGGGGTCTATTTCATAGGTTCTCTGTTATCGGTCGTAGAGATTCATCTCTTACCTCCCTTTTCAGATCGACGATATACTCTTATATATACCATTACCTCTACTGATTCTCGTTTCAGTACTGGTTTGGCTTTCTACTACATGTAGATGAGTGTCCTGGGGTAAGTAAGTCTTATTTTTGTGACACTCTAAGCTATGGTTGGGCACTTTTATATAAAGTTCTAAATATTTGTGTTTAAACATTTATTTGCCTTGATTCAGGATGTTCAATATTCCTTATATCAGACAGTCAGTTTCATTATTTGGGATAATGCATTTGAATATTCAATTTTTTTCTTACCTTAAAATTTGACTTTTTTCCCTGTGGGCTGTTAGGCTCGCGGGGGCTGAAAATGCTTCATTTTATTGCGTCATTCTTGGCGCGGACTTTTTTGGCGCAAAAAAATTTCTTTGTTATTTCCGGCGTCATACTTGTCACCGGAAGTTGCGTCATTTTGACGTTTTTTGCGCCAAAAGTGTCGGCGTTACCGGATGTGGCGTTATTTTTTTTAAAAAAATATGGGCGTCATTGTCTCCACATTATTTTAAGTCTCATTGTTTATTGCTTCTGGTTGCTAGAAGCTTGTTCACTGGCATTTTTTCCCATTCCTGAAACTGTCATTTAAGGAATTTGACCAATTTTGCTTTATATGTTGTTTTTTCTATTACATATTGCAAGATGTCCCAGATTGACCCTGAATCAGAAGATACTTCTGGAAAATCGCTGCCTGATGCTGGATCTACCAAAGTTAAGTGTATTTGCTGTAAACTTGTGGTATCTGTTCCTCCAGCTGTTGTTTGTAATGAATGTTATGACAAACTTGTTAATGCAGATAATATTTCCTTTAGTAATGTTACATTACCTGTTGTTGTTCCATCAACATCTAATACTCAGAGTGTTCCTGTTAACATAAGAGATTTTGTTTCTAAATCCATTAAGAAGGCTATGTCTGTTATCCCTCCTGAACATCACCATTCTGATTCTGATAATGATTCCTCTGGTTCAGAGGATTCTGTTTCAGAGGTTGATGCTGATAAATCTTCATATTTGTTCAAAATGGAATTTATTCGTTCTTTGCTTAAAGAAGTCTTAATTGCATTAGAAATAGAGGATTCTGGTCCTCTTGATACTAAATCTAAACGTTTAAATAAGGTTTTTAAATCTCCTGTAGTTATTCCAGAAGTTTTTCCTGTCCCTGATGCTATTTCTGAAGTAATCTCCAGGGAATGGAATAATTTGGGTAATTCATTTACTCCTTCTAAACGTTTAAAGCAATTATATCCTGTGCCATCTGACAGATTAGAGTTTTGGGACAAAATCCCTAAGGTTGATGGGGCTCTTTCTACTCTTGCTAAGCGTACTACTATTCCTACGGCAGATAGTACTTCCTTTAAGGATCCTTTAGATAGGAAAATTGAATCCTTTCTAAGAAAAGCTTACTTATGTTCAGGTAATCTTCTTAGACCTGCTATATCTTTAGCGGATGTTGCTGCAGCTTCAACTTTTTGGTTAGAAGCTTTAGCGCAACAAGTAACAGATCATAATTCTCATAGCATTGTTAATCTTCATCAACATGCTAATAATTTTATTTGTGATGCCATCTTTGATATCATTAGGGTTGATGTCAGGTATATGTCTCTAGCTATTTTAGCTAGAAGAGCTTTATGGCTTAAAACTTGGAATGCTGATATGTCTTCTAAGTCAACTTTACTTTCCCTTTCTTTCCAGGGTAAAAAATTATTTGGTTCACAGTTGGATTCTATTATTTCAACTGTTACTGGAGGGAAAGGAACTTTTTTACCACAGGATAAAAAATCTAAAGGTCAATTTAGGTCTAAAAATCGTTTTCGTTCCTTTCGTCACAATAAGGAACAAAAGCCTGATCCTTCCCCTTCAGGAGCGGTATCAGTTTGGAAACCATCTCCAGTCTGGAATAAATGCAAGCCTTTTAGAAAGCCAAAGCCAGCTCCCAAGTCCACATGAAGGTGCGGCCCTCATTCCAGCCCAGCTGGTAGGGGGCAGATTACGTTTTTTCAAAGAAATTTGGATCAATTCAATTCACAATCGTTAGATTCAGAACAATGTTTCAGAAGGGTACAGAATAGGCTTCAAGATGAGGCCTCCTGCAAGAAGATTTTTTCTTTCCCGTGTCCCAGTAAATCCAGCGAAGGCTCAAGCATTTCTGAAATGTGTTTCAGATCTAGAGTTGGCTGGAGTAATTATGCAAGTTCCAGAACAGGGGCTGGGGTTTTACTCAAATCTCTTCATTGTACCAAAGAAGGAGAATTCCTTCAGACCAGTTCTGGATTTAAAAATATTGAATCATTATGTAAGGATACCAACATTCAAAATGGTAACTATAAGGACTATTCTGCCTTTTGTTCAGCAAGGGCATTATATGTCCACAATAGATTTACAGGATGCATATCTGCATATTCCGATTCATCCAGATCACTATCAGTTTCCGAGATTCTCTTTCCTAGACAAGCATTACCAGTTTGTGGCTCTGCCGTTTGGCCTAGCAACAGCTCCAAGGATTTTTACAAAGGTTCTTGGTGCCCTTCTGTCTGTAATCAGAGAACAGGGTATTGTGGCATTTCCTTATTTGGACGATATCTTGGTACTTGCTCAGTCTTCACATTTAGCAGAATCTCATACGAATCGACTTGTATTGTTTCTTCGAGATCATGGTTGGAGGATCAATTTACCGAAAAGTTCATTGATTCCTCAGACAAGGGTAACCTTTTTAGGTTTCCAGATAGATTCAGTGTCCATGACTCTGTCTCTGACAGACAAGAGACGTCTAAAATTGGTTTCAGCTTGTCAAAACCTTCAGTCTCAATTATTCCCTTCGGTAGCCTTATGCATGGAAATGCTAGGTCTTATGACTGCTGCATCGGACGCGATCCCCTTTGCTCGTTTTCACATGCGACCTCTTCAGCTCTGTATACTGAACCAGTGGTGCAGGGATTATACAAAGATATCTCAATTGATATCTTTAAAACCGATTGTACGACACTCTCTGACGTGGTGGACAGATCACCATTGTTTAGTTCAGGGGGCTTCTTTTGTTCTTCCAACCTGGACTGTGATTTCAACAGATGCAAGTCTGACAGGTTGGGGAGCTGTTTGGGGGTCTCTGACAGCACAAGGGGTTTGAAAATCTCAGGAGGTGAGATTACCAATCAATATTTTGGAACTCCGTGCAATTTTCAGAGCTCTTCAGTCATGGCCTCTTCTAAAGAGAGAGTCGTTAATTTGTTTTCAGACGGACAATGTCACAACTGTGGCATATATCAATCATCAAGGAGGGACTCACAGTCCTCTGGCTATGAAAGAAGTATCTCGAATACTGGTATGGGCGGAATCCAGCTCCTGTCTAATTTCTGCGGTTCATATCCCAGGTATAGACAATTGGGAAGCGGATTATCTCAGTCGCCAAACGTTACATCCGGGCGAATGGTCTCTTCACCCAGAGGTATTTCTTCAGATTGTTCAAATGTGGGGACTTCCAGAAATAGATCTGATGGCTTCTCATCTAAACAAGAAGCTTCCGAGGTATCTGTCCAGATCCAGGGATCCTCAGGCGGAAGCAGTGGATGCATTGTCACTTCCTTGGAAGTATTATCCTGCCTATATCTTTCCGCCTCTAGTTCTTCTTCCAAGAGTAATTTCCAAGATTCTGAAGGAATGCTCGTTTGTTCTGCTGGTGGATCCAGCATGGCCTCACAGGTTTTGGTATGCGGATCTTGTCCGGATGGCCACTTGCCAACCGTGGACTCTTCCGTTAAGACCAGACCTTCTGTCACAAGGTCCTTTTTTCCATCAGGATCTCAAATCCTTAAATTTGAAGGTATGGAGATTGAACGCTTGATTCTCAGTCAAAGAGGTTTCTCTGACTCTGTGATTAATACTATGTTACAGGCTCGTAAATCTGTATCTAGGAAGATATATTATCGAGTCTGGAGGATTTACATTTCTTGGTGTCTTTCTCATCATTTTTCCTGGCATTCTTTTAGAATTCCGAGAATTTTAGTTTCTTCAGGATGGTTTGGATAAAGGTTTGTCTGTAAGTTCCTTGAAAGGACAAATCTCTGCTCTTTCTGTTCTTTTTCACAGAAAGATTGCTAATCTTCATGATATTCATTGTTTTGTACAAGCTTTGGTTCGTATAAAACCTGTTATTAAGTCAATTTCTCCTCCTTGGAGTTTGAATTTGGTTCTGGGGGCTCTTCAAGCTCCTCCGTTTGAACCTATGCATTCACTGGACATTAAATTACTTTCTTGGAAAGTTTTGTTTCTTTTGGCCATCTCTTCTGCTAGAAGAGTTTCTGAATTATCTGCTCTTTCTTGCGAGTCTCCTTTTCTGATTTTTCCTCAGGATAAGGCGGTGTTGCGAACGTCTTTTAAATTTTTACCTAAGGTTGTGAATTCTAACAACATTAGTAGAGAAATTGTGGTTCCTTCATTGTGTCCTAATCCTAAGAATTCTAAGGAGAGATCATTGCATTCTTTGGATGTTGTTAGAGCTTTGAAATATTATGTTGAAGCTACTAAGAATTTCCGAAAGACTTCTAGTCTATTTGTTATCTTTTCCGGTTCTAGGAAAGGTCAGAAGGCCTCTGCCATTTCTTTGGCGTCTTGGTTGAAATCTTTAATTCATCATGCTTATGTCGAGTCGGGTAAAACTCCGTCTCAAGGATTACAGCTCATTCTACTAGGTCAGTTTCTACTTCCTGGGCGTTTAGGAATGAAGCTTCGGTTGATCAGATTTGCAATGCAGCAACTTGGTCTTCTTTGCATACTTTTACTAAATTCTACCATTTTGATGTGTTTTCTTCTTCTGAAGCAGTTTTTGGTAGAAAAGTTCTTCAGGCAGCTGTTTCAGTTTGATTCTTCTGCTTATAATTTCAGTTTTTTTCATTATAAGATTTAAACTTTATTTTGGGTGTGGATTATTTTCAGCGGAATTGTCTGTCTTTATTTTATCCCTCCCTCTCTAGTGACTCTTGCGTGGAAGATCCACATCTTGGGTATTCATTATCCCATACGTCACTAGCTCATGGACTCTTGCTAATTACATGAAAGAAAACATAATTTATGTAAGAACTTACCTGATAAATTCATTTCTTTCATATTAGCAAGAGTCCATGAGGCCCACCCTTTTTGTGGTGGTTATGATTTTTTTGTATAAAGCACAATTATTCCAATTCCTTATTTTTTATGCTTTTGCACTTTTTGTCTTATCACCCCACTTCTTGGCTATGCGTTAAACCGATTTGTGGGTGTGGTGAGGGGTGTATTTATAGGCATTTTGAGGTTTGGGAAACTTTGCCCCTCCTGGTAGGAATGTATATCCCATACGTCACTAGCCCATGGACTCTTGCTAATATGAAAGAAATGAATTTATCAGGTAAGTTCTTACATAAATTATGTTTTTGCTGCACAATTTGCTGCACATGGGGTGCCAACTTTACACAGCTAGTGTCACCTTTTCGGTAATCTCAGCACATCTACCAAACAACTCCCTTCACAGACAGAGTAAATCATCCTAAAATCTTCCCTTAGCAAACACAATAGATCAACCTAAAATCTGCTGTATCTCCCAGCATCTCTACTCCATTTACACTCAGTGAACTTTAATGCTTCCTGCACTCACTGAGTGAAGCAGATTAGATATCTTCCATTTTATTGCTTAGTATAACAAACTCACATTATTTATAAATGTTTTAAATTAATCTAAATATTTTGTATACATCCTGCCCTGGCTTCTTACAGAGACAGTAAACCCAATAATTAGTTTTTTCAGTAATTGAAAGTTTGGTATGTCAGTAAACAAACATCAATATACATGCTTTAACATATTTTTTAGCATTCTATTTGTACATTGAGGAATTCCAGCTTCTGTGATATTCATTATTCACCTCTCATGGAGGGCTACCTGGGTGTGCCAGGCTTGAAGTATGCGCAGTTTATCAACCAACGTCACAATGAGCAGTCGGCTGATCTCCATAACAAAGTGGTGGTTGTGACCTGCGCTCTATTAATATGTCAAAGCCCCACTGTGTACGATGCACATGCAATTGGAGTGAGCCTGCATAATCATTATTATGCAAAGGGTTCATTACTGAAATGAAAGCACAGCTATTGGCTAGAGTAAAATTATACAGCACCCCGATTTGGAAGAGGCTAGCTTGAACTATACACTCGGCAAGATTACTTAGAATAGAGATTATATATATATATACACACACTTTTTTTTTTTTTAAATACAATCAAATTGATGTATTTTAAAAAGGGACATGAAACCCCAAATTTTTATTTCATGATTTGGATAGAATATACAATTTTAAACAACTGTCCAATATACTTATATTATAAATTTTGCTTCATTATCTTGTTATCCTTTGCTGAAGGAACAGCATTGCATTACTGGCAGCTAGATGAACACATCTAGTTAGCCTATAGCAAGAGGCAAATGTGTGCAGGCACCAATCAGCAGCTAGCTCCCACTGGTGTAGTATATGTGTGTATTCTTTTCAATAAGGGATACCATGAGAACAAAGAACATTTGAAAAAAACTAAACTTATGCTTACCTGATAAATGTATTTCTTTCCAGATATGGTGAGTCCAGGGCTTGAGTATTTACTGCTGGGAACCAATACCCAAGCTAGAGGACACGGATAAATAGGGAGGGACAAGACAGGCAGTCCTAAAAAGAAGGCACCACCGCTTGAATAACCTCTCCCAAAAGAAGCCTCAGTCGAGGCAAAAGTATCAAAATTTGGAAAAAGTATGTAGAGAAGACCAAGTTGCAGCCTTGCAAATTTGTTCCACAGAAGCTTCATTTTTGAAATCCCAAGAAGAGGAAACAGCTCTTGTGGAATAAGCCGTAATTCTCTCAGGAGGCTGCTGTCCAGCAGTCTCATAAGCCAAACGAATTATACTTCATAACCAAAAAGAAAGGAGTAGTAGCAGTAGCTTTCTGACCTTTACGTTTCCCAGAGAAACAGACAAAGAGGGCAGAGGACTGGCGAAAATCCTTAAGTCGCCTGTAAGTAGAATTTAAGAGCATGTACAACATCCAAATTGTGTAACAAACGTTCTTTGGAAGAAGAAGGATTAGGGCACAGAGATGGAACAACAATTTCCTGATTGATATTTCTATTAGAAACAACCTTAGAAAGGAAACCTAACTTAGTACGAAGAACCGCCTTATCAGCATGAAAAATATGATAAGGGGAATCCCACTGCAGAGCTGAGAGTTTTCGAGACTCTTCGAGCAGAAGAGATAGCAACAAGAAACAAAACCCTCCAAGATAACAACTTAATGTCTATGGAATGCAACGGCTCAAACAGAGCCAGCTGTAAACCTTTAAGAACAAGGTTAAGGCTCCAAGGAGGAGCAACAGACTTAAAGACAGGCCTGATTTTGACCAAGGCCTGACAAAAATATTGCACATCTGGCACATCCGTCAAACGTTTATGTAGTAAAACTGATAAAGCAGAAATCTGACCCTTCAGGGTACTGACTGACAATCCCTTCTCCAGGCCTTCCTGAAGAAAAGATAAAATTCTAGAAATTCTAATTCTACTCCAAGAGTAGACCTTGGATTC
Source organism: Bombina bombina (assembly GCF_027579735.1). Lineage (NCBI taxonomy): Eukaryota > Metazoa > Chordata > Amphibia > Anura > Bombinatoridae > Bombina > Bombina bombina. The sequence goes on along the minus strand of NC_069501.1, from coordinate 954,775,793 downwards.
ACACCAATAAAGATATTTACGCCATATCTTATGGTAAATCTCTCTAGTAACAGGCTTGCAAGCCTGAATCATGGTCTCAATGACCGACTCAGAAAAAATAAACAAACAATCTTAGACAGAATGAAGCATTCAATCTCCAAACAATCAGCTTCAGAGAAACAAGATTTGGATGAAGGAAGGGACCCTGAATCTGGAGGTCCTTCCTCAGAGGTAGTCTAAAATATGGGAGAGATGATATCTTCACTAGGTGTGCAAACCAGATCCTGCGAGGGGCTATTAGAATCACTGATGCCCTTTCCTTTTTGATACAAGCAATGACTCGTGAAAGGAGAGCAAATGGAGGAAACAGGTATGCCAACCTGAAAACCCAAGGAACCGCCAGAGCATCTATCAGAACGGCCTGCGGAACACTTAACCTTGAACAATATCTTGGAAGCTTGGCATTCTGACGGGATGCTATCAGATCTAACTCCGGCACCCCCCATTTGAGGACTAAGCTGGAAAACACCTCCGGATGGAGTTCCCACTCCCTGGGATGAAAGGTCTGTCTGCTCAGAAAATCTGCTTCCCAGTTGTCTACTCCTGGAATGTGGATGGCAGATAGACAGCAATTGCGGATCTCTGCCCACTGAAGAATCTGAGTAATCTGCTTCATGGCTATTGAACTCAGAGTTGCTCCCTGGTGATTGGTGTAAGCCATAGAGGTTATGTTGTCTGACTGAAACCTGATAAACTGGGCTGAGGACAACTGAGGCCAAGCAAATAGAGCATTGTAAATCGCCCTCAACTCCAAGATGTTGATGGGAAGAGCAGACTCCTCCCGAGTTCAAAGGCCCTGAGCTTTTACAGAGTTCCAGACTGCTCCCCAGCCCAGCAGGCTGGCATCTGTGGTCCGAAAGCATGTGACCCGAGACAGATGTTCCTGAGAAATCCACCACGGGAGAGAATCCCTTGATGACTGATCTAACTCTATTCTCTGAGATAGATCCGCATGGTCGCCATTCCATTGTCTAGGGAGCTTTTTTCCAGATACACATTCCATCCGTGGGAACGAAGAAAAGACAACAATATCTCTGTGTGAGATTTTGCTTGTTGAAAAGATGGCGCCTGAACCAATATGTTGTCCAGGTAGGGTGCCACAGCAATTCCACGAGAACGGATCACTGCCAAAAGAGTCCCTAGAACCTTTGAAAAAAATTCTGGGAGCCGTAGCTAGACCAAAAGGAAGGGCCACGAACAGCGAATGTTTGTCCAGAAAGGCAAATCTCAGGAATCTGTGATGGTCCCTGTGAATAGGAACATGAAGAAACGCATCCTTTAGGTCTATGGTTGTCATGAACTGACCCTCTTGTACTAAAAGGAAGAATGGAGCGTATAGTCTCCATCTTGGAGGATGGAACTTTGAGAAACTTGATTAGACACTTCAAGTCTAGAATGGGAAGGAAAGTTCCCTCTTTTTTGGTAACCACAAATAGATTGGAGTAGAACCCGAGACCCTGCTCCTGCACTGGAACGATCACTCCCAGGGAGAAAAGATGTTGTATACATTTCAAGAACGCCTCTCTCTTCATCTGGTCTGCAAATAATCTTGAGAGAAGGAATCTACCTCTGGGAGGAAAAGTCTTGAATTCCAATTTGTAACCCTGGGATACTATGTCCACAGTCCAGAGATCTGGGACATCTCGTATCCATGCTTGAGGGAACTGAGAAAAGAAGTCTGCCCCCCCCAACCCTGATCTAATCCCGGATCGGGGGCAATCCCTTCATGCGGATTTGAATCAGCTGCAGGTTTCTTTGATTGTTTCCCCTTGTTAGAAGACTGATTAGGTTTCCAAGAAGACTTGGATTGTTCCTGCTTGCAAGAAGAAGGGGAAGGCTTTGCTCTGAAGTTACGAAAGGAACGAAAATTAATCTGACGTCCTTTAGGCCTATTCTTCTTATCTTGAAGTAGAAAAGACCATTTTCCACCTTAACTCTGTTCAGTCTTGAGAAACTATTTTCTGAGACAGGTTTCCTAGCATATTGTGTACTGTAATTAAGTTTATGTGATAAGCATTCACAATGTTTAATCACCCCCAGAGTCAGACTTCTAGGTGATAAGAAGGACTCCATTGTTTTCTTGTGTTTAAATTGTTTATCTGCTTAAGTAATGTAATTCTATTGTATCATGAAAAAGGGCGTCTTCCCTCTATCTAATGTACAATACTGCCAACCCCCCATCTGGTCTCAAACCTGCATAAATACTGGGCATATAGCCCTCAATAAAGTGCATTCTGTTTTTACCTTCAATGTGGAGCCTGGACTCATGTTTGAGGGGGGGAATTAGCTGGGGTGTGTGTTGCTGATCCCATATTCAGGACATCTTTCATCTGGTATTAACCCTTGATATCTGGTGATACCATAACACCACCTCAGTCTCAGAAGAAGGAATTATACTGTCCGAATCTGAGATTTCACCCTCAGAAAGTCCCAATGTATTTTCCTCATAAGACTTATGAGAAAGGGCAACTTGGGAAACAGAACGGAGGACAGGCACCTTACTTTCTGAATTTCTAGATTTCCTCTTGCGTTTTCCCTGTAATATGGGAATGGCAGCTGATGCCGCAGATACTGCTGAAGATACCTGGGCAGCAATTTCTGCTTTTAAATAAGCTCCTATAGGAGTTGGAACCGCGGGGCACTGCATGTGACGCCATTGAGGCTTGGGATGTAGTAGCAGGAGAAAGCGGAGGTATTATTTTAACAGCAGCATCCTGAGAGACATTAGGCTCAAAAATGTTACCTTTATTTTGCAAGGTTTTCTTGACACATGAAGAACAAAATTGCATAGGAGCTGCAATTAGTGCATCTAAACATAATAAGCATGAATTCATGAGAGCAGGCTCTTGTTCCATATCAGACATGTTGTGAAACAGTAAATAAACTTGTACGCATAAGTTTCAAAGATTTTAATATTCAATTAAACTAAGCCAAGGAAAAAATACACTTTAAATTTTATCCCAAATTAGGATCGATCCCCAGCTAAAATTATGAGAGAAAAAGTTAAGAAAAAACATTTAATAAACATCAAATAAACTTTTAAAATACCCCTCAGGCAACCCCACAATTACTGAGGTACCAATTAAGACCGGATCACCCAGAAATGGAGAACAACAACTTTTTCCCCAGAAACATTATGAAGTAAAGCCGACACAGAGAGGCACTAAAAATAGCTTCCTAGTACACTGAGTACCAGAAAAAGACGTTTTTTCAAACCGGACAGTTAAAAATGTTGCATCATTTTATTTTAATTTATTTTAAAGCAAAGGGGAAATGAATAAGCTGCTGAAATAGAAAAGTCAGCCTTACTTTTAGTTTAAACTTCAATTGTTTTATCAAGTAAATACAGGTGAAACTCGAAAAATTAGAATACCGTGCATAAGTTCATTTAGTTCACTAATGCAACTTAAAAAGTGAAACTAATATGAGATAGACTCATTACATGCAAAGCAAGATAGTTCAAGCCATGATTTGTCATAATTGTGATGATTATGGCTTACAGCTCATGAAAACCCCAAATCCACAATCTCAGAAAATTAGAATATTACATGAAATCAATAAAACAAGGATTGTACATAGAACAATATCGGACCTCTGAAAAGTATAAGCATGCATACTGTATGTACTCAGTACATGGTTTGGGCCCCTTTTGCAGCAATTACTGCCTCAATGCGATGTGGAATGGAATCTATCAGCCTGTGGCACTGCTGAGGTGTTATGGAAGACCTGGATGCTTCAATAGCGGCCTTCAGCTCTTCTGCATTGTTCGGTCTCATGTGTCTCATCTTTCTCTTGGCAATGCCCCATAGATTCTCTAAGGTGTTCAGGTCAGGCGAGTTTGCTGGCCAATCAAGCACAGTAATCCCACGGTCATTAAACCAGGTTTTGGTGCTTTTGGCAGTGTGGGCAGATGCCAAGTCCTGCTGGAAAATAAAGTTAGCAGCCCCATAGAGCTCATCTGCGGAAGGAAGCATGAAGTGCTCCAAAATCTCCTGGTAGACGGCTGCGTTTACCCTGGACTTAATGAAGCATAGTGGACCAACGTCAGCAGATGACATGGCTCCCCAAATCAACACAGACTGTGGAAACTTCACACTGGACTTCAGGCATCTTGCAGTGTGTGCCTCTCCATTCTTCCTCCACATTCTGGGTCCTTGGTTTCCAAATGAGATGCAAAATTTGCTCTCATCAGAAAAGAGGACTTTGGACCACTGAGCAACAGACCAGGTGTTTTTCTTTAGCCCAGGTAAGACGCTTCTGGCGTTGTTTGTTGTTCAGGAATGGCTTGACAAGAGGAATATGACATTTGAAGCCCATGTCCAGGATCCGTCTGTGTGTGGTGGCTCTTGATGCACTGACTCCAGCCTCAGTCCACTCCTTGTGAAAGTCCGCAACACTTTTGAATGGCCTTTTCCTGACAATTCTCTCCAGGCTGCGGTCATCCCTGCTGCTTGTGCACCTTTTTCTTCCACACTTTTCCCTTCCACATAACTTTCTATTAATGTGCTTTGATACAGCACTTTGGGAACATCCAACTTCTTTTGCAATTACCTTTTGAGGCTTTCCCTCCTTATGGAGGGTGTCAATGATGGTTTTCTGCACAAATGTCAGGTCAGCAGTCTTTTGCATGATTGTGATTCCTACTGAACCAGACTGACCATTTAAAGGCTCAGGAACCCTTTGCAGGTGTTATGGCTTAATTAGCAGATTAGAGTGGGACACTTTGAGCCTAGAATATTGCACCTTTTCACAATATTCTTATTTTCTGAGATTGTGGATTTGGCGTTTTCATGAGCTGTAAGCCATAATCATCACAATTATGACAAATCACGGCTTGAACTATCTTGCTTTGCATGTAATGAGTCTATCTCATATATTAGTTTCACCTTTTAAGTTGCATTAGTGAACTAAATTAACTTTTGCACAATATTCTAATTTTTCGAGTTTCACCTGAATGTGTCAGAAAATAAAGCCTAATAAAAACATTTTACCGTTTCTTTTAATAGAGTTTAAATCAGTGCACCCATATTTTGATCCCCCAAAGTGTCCTGCCACTTGTCCTACCTACTACTATTTACCGTTATGAGCCTCATCTAAATTTAGCCCGGCGCAGCTAGTTACTTTCTAGGTAGCAATCAACTCAACTACAAGCCCCAGAATGCCGTGCGGGTAGAGGGGTTGTGCTTCTGTGGGATGTTCACACATGATCTTTGTTGTTGCGCCGCAACATGAGAGTCATGTTCTCCTGTCAGTGAGCCATTGCATATTTTTACCCTTCCCTGGCTCCCTGTCAGTCCGTGGCTTTATTTGAAAAAAGCATCTCGTTGTGCAGGACTCAGGGAGGAGGTTACTACTTGTAGTAGTGTAATGACGCCGCACTGCAGCCTGCCATGTTTGATACCAAAGTAGCCCAGTTTCATTTGGTAACAAACAGGGCAGGCTGCAGTGCGGCGTCATTACACTACTACCAGTGGTAATAAGTAAAGGATCTCTGCTACTGACCACTAACGGCATAAAGAAGTGGTTAAGAGGGAATGCAATGATTGGAGAGTTTAATATTGAAAAGCTTGTGCTTACACTGCTGTCCCTGCTAATATTTCACGCTGCTATTGAGACATTGCTATTTTTTGAGAAGTAAGATATAAAAGTGCTGCACCAGTTATTTCAGACTCCTGTTTGAGAACGTTACAGCATTTGGATACATTTGTTGCAATTGTGCTCTGGGCAGACAGCCAAAGAATGCTGTAGATTTATTTTTATTTATTTATTTATTTTTTATATATAACGAATATAGGCTGCTATTTTACACTAAGTGAGACACATGGTACCAGATAGCAGTAATACTGCACATTCATACCACTTAACATTTCTACTTATTTTATTTAAGCTCTCTGTGATAAATGTAATATTCTCTTATGAAGCCATAATAGATATGGTATTTGATAGCAGTAATGTAAATTTATGTCAATGAAATAAGCATTTTTAACAGTTTTTTTTTTTTTTTTGCAGATATTTGCTGCAGTTTGTTTTTAACTGGGTTTTTTTGCAGAGATATTTTCAGCAGTTTGTTTTTTAAACTTTTTTTTTTTTCAATAAACATTAATTAAAATATCACAAGCGGTACTAAAACTTAAGACATTAATTCTTAGGACAGTGTGTGCTGAACCTCAGTTTAGATTAGGAGTGAATTTGAGCTAACCATTTAAAAGTGACATTAAAAAATACCATCACATATATTAAAAGACTATATAGACAAGTTAGTAAATAATACGACATGGAAAAAAGTTAAAACCTATTTATATATATATATATATATATATATATATATATATATATATATATATATATATATATATATTCACGTGAATATATAATTTTTCCTGCTGGCTCCTAGATTTTGGACAAATTTGTCAAGTACTGGTTTAAATGTTAGTCTCACACATGCTACAGTGCCTGCGTCATGCCCCAGTGTAACCTTTACAACAGGATGTCCCAATAAAAAAGCAGTGTCTTTTAATTTAAGTGCATGGTCTCCCCAAATGGAAGAAAAAGCACTTACCTGTTCCGAGGTCTGGCACGTAGACAGTTACAAGGTATGAGAAGACACAGTTCTTCACAGAGACCTTTGAAAAAGAAAGAACAGAGTAGCCAACTCTGGCTTTCTAAACTAGGGCAGCAATTGTTAGGAAAACACAGTAAGTACCTCTTTACAAGTTCCTAACTGCTTTAAAGCCACCACTACCCAACTGCAAGGAATGACATCGAATACGGCTATACCCCAAAACTTGCTTGTAGATGAAATCAAAAAAAATTTTTCATACACCTAAACTTCACATCCTCCATGCACCGAAGGCAAAGAGAATGACTGAGGGTTGTGGGTAAGGGAGTGATACTTAGCAGTTTAACTGTGGTACTCTTTGCCTCCTGCTGGCCAGGAGTGATTTTCCCAACAGTAATTATTCAAGCCGTGGACTCACCATATCTTAGGAAAGAAATGGAAGTGGATTTTAAAAAGTGTCTTAAAATTACATGCTCTATCTGAATCATGCAAGCTTAATTTTGACTTCCCTATCCCTTTAACTTAGTAGGATTTAGAAACTACATTTAAACAGTGCATCAGAATTCAAAGTTTACTGGTCCTTTGAAAAATGTGTTGTTGAATGCTAGCAAGAACATTAAGAAGTCAAGTATTTGTTGCACAAATCATCATTAACCTAAGTCTATTAAATTAATTTGTGCTTAAAAGGATGGTAAATCCAAGCGTTTGTGAAACGCTAGGAATTACCATTGGAACAAATAAAGGGGACTTACTTCATGCAGAATGCTCCGTTTTTTGTTTGAAGTGTTCAACTAACTGAGCTCCTCAGGCAGCCCGGGCCAGAACGATCAGCCTGAAGTATTTTATACTTTATGGTTGAAAGACCCCTTTATTTGTTCCAATGGTAAATCCTAGCGTCTCACAAATGCTAGGATTTAACATCACTTTAGGTATCATTTATAAATAACTGAAAATTATATATTCTTGCAAAGCATTAATCTGCCCCTACTCAGCTACATCATAATGTCACTCGGCTGCCAAAGATTTCTTTGCATTACACTATTCCGTGAATGAGTAACACAAAATAGGTACACCAGAATTTGGACACGCAGTCAGCAAATGTACCACATGGGATCTTATAATTGCCATCTACTCAGCATTTTACAAGTGTCTCCCTTTCACTTAGTATACCTAGTGATACCGAATGCCCTCCATTCACTAGCATTAAATGGAACACTAAAGGGACAGTAAAACACCAGAATTTTTGTTGTTTAAAAAAGTAGATAATCCCTTTATTACCCATTCCCCAGTTTTGAATAACCAACACAGTTATAAATAATAATATACTTTTTACCTCTGTGATTACCTTGTATCTATGCCTCTGCAAACTGCCCCCTTATTTCAGTTCTTTTGACAGACTTGAATTTTTAGCCAATCAGTGCTGACTCCTAGGAGCTTCATGTGCCTGAGCTCAATGTTATCTATGTGAAACACATGAACTAACGCCCTCTAGTGGTGAAAAACTGTCAAAATGCTTTCAGATTAGAGGCGGCCTTCAAGGTCTAAGAAATTAGCATATGAACCTCCTAGGTTTAGCTTTTAACTAAGAATACCAAGAAAACAAAGCAAAATTGTTAATAAAAGTAAATTGGAAATTACATGCCCTATTTAAATCATGAAAGTTTTTATTTTACTTGACTGTCCCTTTAAACACTAATAAATGCTTGACATAATGATGTATTCAAAGCAAAAGATTAGCCTATGAATAATTTGCAGACATTTTTAAATACACACACAGACACATACACCATATGACAGAATGTGGACATCTGACCACCAAACCTATATGGGGTTGTCGGGCATCCCATTCCAAAATCATGGGCAATAATAGGGAGGTGCCCCCCTTTGCAGGTATAACAGCTGCAACCCTTCTTGGAAGGAGTACCACAACATTCTGAAGTGCGTATGTGGGAATTTGTGCCCATTCAGCTAAAATAGTATTTGTGAGATCAGTCACTGATGTTGGACTCATAATCAGCATTCCAAAGATGTTCAAATGGGGTTAAGGTTAGGGTTCAGTGCAGGCCACTTGACTTACTCAACAACAGATTAGTCAAACCCTGTCTTCCACCTCGTTTTGTGCAAATATGGTATGTCAGTAAACAAACATCAATATACATGCTTTAACACATTTTTAGCATTCTATTTGTAGATGGATGATGAATATTTAGTTATTTCCAAGACCTGCTTCTGTGATATTCATTATTCACCTCCTATCATGGAGGACTACCTGGGTGCCAGACTTTAAGTGTGCGCATGTGCAGTTTATCAACCCACATAACAATGAGCAGTCGGTTGATCTCCATAGCAAAGCGGTGGTTGTGACCTGCGCTCTATTAATATATCAAAGCCCCACTGTGTACGATGCGCATGTGATCGGAGCGATAGGAGGTGAATGTTTTGTTGCCACAAATTTGGAAGCTCCAATTGTCTAAAATGTCTTTGTATCCTATAGCATTAAGATGACCCTTCACTGGAATTAATGGGCATAGACCAAAACTGGAAAAACATTCCCTGACCATTATCCCTCCTTCACAAAATTCCCAGTAGACACTATACTTTACAGTAGTTACAGCTCTCCAGGCATCGACCACATCCTGATTCTTCCATCAAACTGCTTGATTCAAAACTCCAGAGATTACATTTCCACTACTCAAATAGACCAGTACCAGGAATGCTTACACCACTCTAATCCACGCTTGGCATTGGGCATGTTGACGTCAGGATTGTGTACAACAGCTCAGCCACAAAAACTAATTTCATAAAGCTCGTCACGAATACCTCAGGATTTAGCTGCTAAGGGGTTAATTATCTTTAGCCTGTGAGCTAAAAAAGATTTGTTTTTCAAGAAGAACTGTGTGCTTGTGTTTTCTTTGAAGTGCCAGGAGCCTCATAAATAGTTTCTAAGGCCCATTCCACCAAATGTTATTGTGTATGCATTGAGTCATAACGCCAGTCAAACTGTCAGCAGAGAGCATGATACAAAACAGGGCCTCAGTCCCATATCCTGATGAGGTCAATAAAAGGACATTGGTACAATGTAGATATGTGGTTAAAACATGTTAGGACATTAAATGAAGGGGAAAATGGCAACTACGTCATATTAGATATTAAATTGATTCTCCCAATGAAACTAAGAGAGTGCCTGTCTGTATATATGAAAATGAATTTACCTAGCAGAAATTATAATGGGTTCTATAATTTCAGGCAAAGACTTAGTTTATTGAAGGTCATAAAAAATAGGGGGGTTTTAGCCCCTGCCCAGGGGGATGTGGTCAGACAACTTGATCTCTGGAAAATATGTATAAGAATCTTGTGTTTTAACAATAAGATTGTTCATTCTACATGGGAGGCTGCTACAGCGTGAGTGACCATCTTCTCTTGCCCATCTCCCTGGGATAGGCTTATAAGCTAGGAAAGTATTAGGTCTGTTACGCCTAGATTTAGAGTTCTGCGGCCAAAGGGGTGCGTTAGCTACGCGTGCTTTTTCCCCCCGCACCTTTTAAATACCGCTGGTATTTAGAGTTCACAGAAGGGCTGCGTTAGGCTCCAAAAAGGGAGCGTATAGCATAATTTACCGCCACTGCAACTCTAAATACCAGCGGTAGTGTGAGGTTATCTCAAACTTAATTGACTTTAGATTCTGGAACTCAATTGCAGAGAAAAAATGTTTAAATGTATCACTATTGAGGAGTGAAATCCCAGCAAGAATAATGCAAATCAATATGATGGACAAATATCCCTATGAGGATTGATTCAAATTTTCCTTAATTAAGAACACTGAAAACACATATGGTATGTGTAAAATAATAGCATAAACAGTTTATGGAATACTTCAATCAATATGTTGCAGACTGAAAACAGATACAGAGTGCTGAGAATGTCAATTCAGGAGATTGGTAATCCTTATAACTCCAATAGGATTTTATAACACAAAGTCTTACAGCACCTCTTAGTATGGTAACATTTAACTGAGGAGTCTCACTTTAAGCGGATTAGACTTGCTTGCAGTTATTCAAGTAAGTATGGAAATGATACTTTGTAAGAAAAGCAACAAAAGATACTTGCGGTTCAGGTTGATTAATCCGCCCTCCGGTCAGCTGACAATGATAGCCGTTACTCCTGAACGGTACTTGCAAACAAAGCAGGGGGAGAGTATTGAGAAGTGAGCTGATCTGTGCGGCAATCTCTGGTCTGATGCTTTGAGGCTCTGTAAGCTGAATTAGCTGCAGCAGAGGGAGAAGTGGCAGTTTGCAGCTGCTGCTGCAGATTCAGAGTTGATTCAGCACAAGTAATAGTGCAGGTGAGAAAGGTTTAGTGGAAATTAGGAAACTGAAGAGAAAAATTCACACTGACTTCCTTTTCTGAAAACTGGCAAATAAATTCAGTAGTAGGTGAAAAAAGGTTAAAGTCCACTTCCACTGAGAATAGATATAAACTTTAATTTGTAATCCAAATAGAGGCTTGCAATAGGAACACAAGCTGGGCTCAGGTAAAGGTAGATTACACTACAAAATACTAAGCAAGGAGCCACAGGAAATGGTGGAACTTATAACCTAGGCAACCAATGAGAAAGTTCCTATGCAAATCCCTGCTTAAAGGCACAGTAACCTTGACAGGTAGATTGAACTTGAATCTGATTGGCTGATTCCATCAGCCAATCAGAATTTTCCTACCTTAATTCCGATTGGCTGATAGAATCCTATCAGCCAATCAGAATTTCGAGGGACGCCATCTTGGATGACGTCCCTTAAAGGAAACATCATTCGTCGGCGGGATGAAGATGGAGCCGGAAGACAGAAGATTGAAGATGCCGCTTGGATCAAGACTTCAGCCGGATGATGGACCTCTTCAGCCCCCGCTTCGGCTTGGATGAAGACATCGCCCGGATTGGATGAAGACTTCGGACCCTCTTCTGGACGGATCGGTGATACCCGGCGTGGTGAAGACAAGGTAGGGAGATCTTCAGGGGCTAAGTGTTAGGTTTATTTAAGGGGGGTTTGGGTTAGATTAGGGGTATGTGGGTGGTGGGTTGTAATGTTGGGGGGGTATTGTATGTTTTTTTTTACAAGCAAAAGAGCAGAATTCTTTGGGGTATGCCCCGCAAAAGGCCCTTTTAAGGGCTGATAAGGTAAAAGAGCTTTTCAATTTTTATTTTAGAATAGGGTAGGGCATTTTTTTATTTTGGGGGGCTTTGTTATTTTATTAGGGGGCTTAGAGTAGGTGTAATTAGCTTAAAATTGTTGTAATATTTTTATAATGTTTGTAAATTATTTTTTTATTTTTTGTAACAGTTCTTTTTTTATTTTTTGTACTTTAGTTAGTTTATTTAATTGTATTTATTTGTAGGTATTTGTATGTAATTAATTTATTGATAGTGTAGTGTTAGGTTTAATTGTAACTTAGGTTAGGATTTATTTTACAGGTAATTCTGTAATTATTTTAACTAGGTAGCTATTAAATAGTTATTAACTATTTAATAGCTATTGTACCTGGTTAAAATAAATACAAAGTTGCCTGTAAAATAAATATTAATCCTAAAATAGCTACAATATAATTATTTGTTATATTGTAGCTATATTAGGGTTTATTTTACAGGTAAGTATTTAGCTTTAAATAGGAATAATTTATTTAATAAGAAATAATTTATTTCGTTAGATAAAAATTATATTTAACTTAGGGGGGTGTTAGTAGGGGTGTTATCTACCCTCCTCTGTTGAGGTCAGATTAGAAAAGACTTTGGTGCAGCAACCAGGGCAATGTGTCTGCTGTCTGCTCAGCAGATTAGCTTCATTTTTTGTAGAGTGATCTGTATCGGTCTCTGAACCGTTCGGCAGCATAAGTAAATTATTTGAAAGTTGTATACAGCGCTAAAGTTTTTGTGTGATCTATATACTGCTCCAAATGTTTTTTGGTTTTTTTACACAGAGCTAAACCTCGGAAGTATCATGTACAAGCATAAGAAAAACACTGTACAAAAAAAAAAAAAAAAAAAAAGAGAGACTCATCTATGCAAATGTCCAGGCTAGGGATGTAAACTTCTTTAAATTTTTGGGACAGGTGGTTTATCAGGGGCCTTATTTTAAATAACCTGTCATGCAGGGGGTCATTTCTGGGGGGGTACTGGGCATTATCATTAAAATGGAGAAACCACAGCAACTATTCATATCTATCCCTCTTCATAATCCCTGGAAAAAGAGGGGTAGCCAGGATGGGGTTCTGGCTTCAGTATGAACGTATATTGTTGGGTTTCTTCACAATCCCCATTACTAATGTCAGGGCCCAAAACTTTTTAATCTCAGGTGTGTCAGTGGGGTGCCAGTTATTTTTTCTGACATACTGAGATTGTGGATTTTCTGACAGATACTGGCTGACATATAAATTTGTTTGAGCAACTATATGCTCAAACATGGTATCCGTCAGAATCAGGGAGATATAATTTATTGGCTCACATACTGGAACATCAGCTGTGATGCCAGGAGTCTCTGTAAATTCTGGCATTTCTGGGGCAGTTAAATGTGGGGGTAGCCAATTTTGGTCATTTGTGCGACGCCTCATTTTAGGTGAAGATGCATCCCTCAAGGGCTCTATATCTGATGTCGTAAGGGTTGCGCTGTCAGACAGAGCAGAGAGGGTTTCACTCCTTGAATCTTCAGCAAGAATGGTTATGGCATAAGCCTCCTCTGTTGAATAGCGTGCCATAAGGGATTTTTTTCTACCAATTCCCACTTCACCTCCCCCAAAATCTTACTGAACTACCCCAATTACCACCCACCACCCACCTATTCCCTCAGATTATATATATATATATATATATATATATATATATATATATATATATATATATATATATATATATATATATATATATATATACACACAAAAAATATATAGAAAAGCACTGGGAAGGGCGGTGATTGGGAATAGCAGGAAAGGGGTTAACAGTAACTAAAGATCCCTACAAATAAACCTTTGGGCACTGATCAAAGCCCTTCCTGCTGATCACAGTGATATTAGGCTGATCACAGTAGCAGCTCAGTGATCAGCAGATTATAGATATAGATATATATATATATATATATATATATATATATATATATATATATATATATATACACACGGTATACATATATTATTTTCTTTTGGTAACCCCCACAAATAGCCCCCAATGCTTTTGATCAGCTATGATCAAAGCCCTAACAGGCTGACCACAGTGATATTAGGCTGATCACAGTAGCAGCTCTGTGATCAGCAGCAAAAAAAAAAAAATGTTCAAATATATATATATATATATATATATATATATATATATATATATATATATTATATTTATTTCTCTCTTTTTTCACAAGCACACAGACACTCTAATCTGCCTTCCTCTCTCCCTCAGATCGTAGTGTGGGAAGAGAGGAAGCAGAGACGGTTGTAATAGCCAATGACCCCACTCATTGGCTGTTACAGTGTTGCAGGGGACGATCGATTGTTACACCCCCTGCATGCTGATTGGATCCTCGGGGAGTGCCTGAGGTGCTAGGCACATCCAATAAATTCAAACGACTCCAGCCTCCACAATCAATAAAAGACCTTTATTTGGTTTACATGACTAAGAGCCTAGTGCAGGCTTGAAACGTTGTATATGTTTCTGGGACCCTACATGTAAAGAAATAAAGGTCTTTTATTGATTGTGGAGACTGGAGTCGTTTGAATTTATTGGATACTGAGGAGACTTGGCAAGTCTGTCACTCCATGCCCCACTGAAAAAAGAAAAGGTGTGCTGTTTCCATAATTTTGGATATCAAGTGCTAGGCACGTCCCCCAACACGGAGGAGGCAACGGAGGGGCACAGGAGTTAGAAACCGTTAGGATGTTCCATTCTGTCCTAAAGGCAATAAAGCTCAGTGCTATTAGAACGGAATAGAACACTGTAAGGGTGTTAAAAGGTTAAAGGGATATTACGGTCAAAATTTAAATGCACATAGATGAATTACATCTTCGAATAGAAATATATTTGCAATATACTTGTGTTGGCAAAAATGCTTCTAGTAAAAGTTATCAAAGTTTTAGTATCAACATTTTTCACTGCACATGCATGTGAAGCACAGCTAGATATTCTAAGTGCACTAGCATTTAAAATTCTGAAGCTGCTCAGAGTGCCAGTGGGGCTTGTATTATGTCAGCAATTAACAAATTGAGTCTTTACCATATGGTGCAAGCACCTTAGGTTCTCTGACCTAGTGCTGCATTTAAAATGCTGGTGCACAGTGCATACCTAAATACACTTTTGAAACCGCTATAGCTTTTATAAAAAGCGTTTTTGCTAATGCATGTATATTACAAAAATGCTTCTATTCAAAATTGAAATGCATCCATGTGGATTTCAAGTTTACCTGGAATGTCGCCAGACCCCATCCATGCTCCTGCCGACCAAATATAACACTTTTGCTGGGGGGCGGGGGGGGACTCTCTTGGATTTTGAAATTTTGGGAGGTATGTAAATGAGTTGATAGTTATTCTGCAGTGTGCACTTTTACTTTACATGGGATTTGGAAAACCCACAGGAAACAAAAAGATAAAATAAAGTATATTATTACAAACTTTTATTATGCAATATTTAACACTCTATATAATGTCAATTTAATGATACCCAGTGTCCTACCCTTACTTACAATTGGTCATTACCAAAGATCCTTGTTTAACCTGATGTATGGGTCCCTCAAACGCAGCTTAGTACATTGAGCCCCTAATGTCTTCTCTCCACTCACATACAGAGTTCTAGAATTTCTCCCCTCCATATTTAAGTCTCCCTGCCTCTACACTAAATCATATCTTTCCCTTGCCCCCATATTGGATGAAACCCTATTTCTCCCCTTTTCTCAGACTCTCCAATGACTTCTGAGTTTATGCACGTTTCTTGGTTTTCCTCCTTACCTTAACCAGCCACATGCCTGTATTTTGCTTGGCTCCGCTCAGATCCAGCTCCCCTTTGTCAGATGCCATTTTAACCGTTATAACTATATACCAATCCGCTTCAACTAATTCACTATAGCCAGGTACCAGTGATACTTAGCAAATGTGTACAGTGTGTGAACCGGTGCACAATGTACGGTGAACCAGATAGGACAAACTTCCTGTTGCGCGTTCACAACTCCATTTGGTTGTAGCAGCAATAGTGTTTGAGGAAAGTGAAACAGGAAGTAGTATTTTATTTTTCTTTGAGCTGGCGCTGCATGTGACAATATTTGCGTTTTTAGGAAATAAACTTCAAAACAGCGTAATGCACTTCATAAGCAAATGTGTTTCTCGTTGTGGTAACGACTGATACTAATTTGCTATTTCGTCAGTAAATTATTGAATCACTGAGATGGCATAGTTTTTCAAATAACATTTGCGTGCATAATGCTAATTACGTTGCTCACTGTGTTTGAGAATGAGATGATCCTGTATTATCTGTAATCTATATACATTTTAGAAGCAAATAACCGTAATTATTACATTAATTTTTTGTTTTAAAAAATAAAAAAAATAAGTTGCAACGTTTTATTGGGGCAACTAAATTGCATGTTAGATGTAGTTAGATATGGATGACAATATTGATTTAATTGTACTTTTAATACAATATATTTTGTTGATGTTTTTGTTTAAGGAAACTGAATACAAATTTACATGGATACATCTTTATTTCTAAGGTGTTCATATGTAAGATACACCAAATATGCTGGATTGAATAAACATATACTTGTTGCATATTTCAGTCACAAAGCAAGAATTATGCACAATTATTTTTTTTCCAATGTGATTTTCCGTTTTACAGTAGAATGACAACACATATATATATACATTTTTTATTAGTGGAAAATATCATTATATTTGACTAGAAAGGGTAGAAAAGTTCATAATCCAGGGGGGAAATGTTAGTGTTAAAGATAGAAAAAGTAAAAAAAATTCTTGATACAAGCAATATGCAATGAGTATTACCCTTTTATAATGCATGCAGCACTTCCCTTAAATAAGTCTCCAACGGTTCTCCTTCACCGTACAATGGCTCCTTATCTCCTAAGTGCTACAAGCTGGATTTCAATCCTTGTGTTTCCAAATGGCTTTGAATAAAAATGGCAAACAGTGTGCTCACAAAAAAGCCCTCAATCTAAAGAGGTAAGTGTAGACTCCTAGGGAGAGGAGTTCCTGATGAAGTAGATAGAGCTCCCTTGTGGAGTTTTGAACCTCATCTCTGTGGGTTCCTCGGTGTGCTCAAAGAGAAACAAAAGAGCCCAACAGAGGGGCCGATTTATCATCGGTCTGTCCAACATGATCCGCTCAGCGGATCATGTCCGACAGACATCACTGAATGCTGACAGCATACGCTGTCGGCATTTATCATTGCACTAGCAGTTCTGGTGAACTGCTTGTGCAATGCCACCCCTGCAGATTCGCAGCCAATCGGCCGCTAGCAGGTGGTGTCAATCAACCCAATCGTTGATTGACACCCCCTGCTCAGAGCAGGCGGATGAGTTAAGGAGCAGCGGTCTTAAGACCGCTGTTTCTTAACTGCTGTTTCCGGTGAGCCTGAAGGCTCGCATGGAATCAGGGGCCCTTTGGCCCTTAATAGATCGGCCCCACAGTGTGTACTGTTTTAATGAAAGCACCAGGTCAGGTACATAAAACAATCACATAAAAAAACCTCAACTTATATGAGGTATGTTTGAAACCTGTGGTACAAATTTCCATATTTAGGGTCAATGTCTATCAATGTGCCGTCACTAGAGGCAGGGCTTCACCTCTCATATGGGCAAAAATATATATTTTTTTTATTGGCTTTAAAAAAAAAAATTAAAAAATTGCAATTTTTTTTTCTCCCCAGCATTTTTTTTTCACAGCTACATGTTGTGCAATGGAGAGGCACAAGCAGGTCTGCCCACCATTACCCAACATGCTGCGCCATCTACTGGATGAAAGTGGTAAAGAACATTGCATGGCCCATAACTGCTTATTTGAGGCAGGCCTATTTGGGCTGACCCAATCTAGTGAGAGGCATTAGTAAGTGGAACTTAGGTTTGGGGCTGGCTGTTAAATTATATAAAACAAAACAAAAACGGGAAAAAAAAACTTTCATTTATTTTGTTGCTGTCCTGTGAAGCTGCCAGCTTTGCTAAAGTGAAAAAGAGAGTTCTGTCCCTACCCTCTAAGTGCAGTGGAATGTGCCACTGTCACTTCCTTACAGAGCAGGAAGAGATGCAGACAGAGAGCAGTGTTTTAGCCACATCTTATTGAAGAAAGTTCTACAACCTTAGATTTTACTGAAATTCTAAGGTTTTCTAACAGGGATTCTGTTAGTGAAAATTATAATTTAATGAATGTGGTTTAGTGTTTTTTGTTTTTTTACTCTTTTACAGCAGTTTAAGGATCGTTTTTGTATTTTGTTTACTCAAAATTTACACCCACTACCTTAGCAGCTTGCCTCTGTACTTCACACTAATTTATAGTCTCACTTTCTGAACTCTCTGTAGCTCTGCTGTTTTATTACTTAAAAAAATGCAGTGGTCCCTTCCCTCCCCCCCCCCCATGTGTATGTGTGTGTGTGTCTCTCTCTCTATCTATCCATCTCTCTCCTTATTTGTCGTTCTCCCCCATGGTCTCTTTCTCTCTCTGTCTCTCTTCCTCCCCCTCTGACTCTCTCATCCCTTATGTGTCTCTCTAACCCTTTGTGTATGATTATGTCTCTCTCTTTCTCTAACCCTCTGTGTGTGATTGTCTCTCTCTCTAACCCTCTGTGTGATTGTGTCTCTTTCTAACCCTCTGTGTGCGATTGTGTCCCTTTCTCTCTCTAACCCTCTGTGTGTGATTGTGTCTCTCTCTCTAACCCTCTGTGTGTGATTGTGTCTCTCTTTCTCTCTCTCTCTAACCCTCTGTGTGTGATTGTGTCTCTCTTTCTCTCTCTATAACCCTCTGTGTGTGATAGTGTCTCTCTCTCTCTATAACCCTCTGTGTGTGATTGTGTCTCTCTCTTTATCTCTCTCTAACCCTCTGTGTGTGATTGCGTCTCTCTCTCTCTCTCTAACCCTCTGTGTGTGATTGTGTCTCTCTCTCTCACACCCTCTGTGTGTGATTGTGTCTCTCTCTCTCTCCCTCTCTCTGTAACCCTCTGTATGTGATTGTGTCTCTCTTTATCTCTCTCTAACCCTCTGTATAATTGTGTCTCTCTCTCTCTAACCCTCTGTGTGTGATTGTGTCTCTTTCTCTCTCTCTCTTTCTCTCTCTAACCCTCTGTGTGTGATTGTGTCTCTCTTTCTCTCTCTCTAACCCTCTGTGTGTGATTGTGTCTCTCTCTCTAACCCTCTGTGTGTGATTGTGTCTCTCTCTTTCTCTCTCTCTAACCCTCTGTGTGATTGTGTCTCTCTTTCTCTCTCTCTAACCCTCTGTGTGTGATTGTGTGTCTCTCTCTCTTTCTCTCTCTCTAACCCTCTGTGTGTGATTGTGTCTCTCTCTTTCTCTCTAACCCTCTGTGTGTGATTGTGTCTCTCTTTCTCTCTAACCCTTTGTGTCTCTCTCCCCCCGTCTCCCTCTCCCCCCGAGTGCTTTTCTGTGTTTCTGTCTACCTTTTATTTAATTAATTAATTGGTAGTGCCATCTGATGGTGTGACTTTATTTAAAGGGGTGGGATCAAGCGCCCCACCATCTTTAAATTTCACCAGACGCCACTGGATCAAGACATTTTTATATTTACTGAATAATTAAAGAATCTATAAGCATAATTTGCAGCATTAAAGTAAAAAGTATGTTTTAAACATATTTTAATGGGCATGGATTTCTAGATCTCATAATCAGAGCAAGCATTTTGTTATCTGGCAGGAGTTTCTGTTACAATCCTTTAGACTAAAATCAGATGTTTACTAAGTTGACCAGTTTTCCAAGACACCATTTAAAGGAACATAAAACCCATATGTTTTCTTTCATGATTTAGAAAGAGTATGCAATTTTAAATAACTTTCCAATTTACATCTAATATCTAATTTTCTTCATTCTTTTAATATCCTTTGTTGAAAATCATATCTAAATATGCTCAGTAGCTGCTGATTGGTGGCTGCACATAGATACCTCATGTGATTGACTCACCCATGTGCATTGCTATTTCTTCAACAAAGGATATCTAAAGAATGAAGGCGTATCCTAGCCACTGCCTCACCAGCCTCTGACGTCACCGCACGAAGGTATATCTTGGATGCCTGCTCTGTTTAGCAAACGCACAATACCAGATAATATTTGTGTTGCCAAGTGACAACACTCGTGTCCAACGTGTTTCGAAGTGTTGATACTTCTTTATCTTTTAACTTACCTCATTAGATTGAGGGCTTTTCCCTGAGTATGTTGTTTGAGTATTTTATTCAGTCATTTTAAAACAAAAGGATTGAAATTCATATGTATTGAAATTATTTTATTTTCTATACCACCTATTATGGACAATTAACTTTTAACATGTTTATACTGCAGACAACAGCTGTGTACCTCTATTCTTTTGCATTTGTCTTTTCATGGGAATCTGAGAGTGCTCCAGACTCCCTCGAATATATCAATATACAGTAGCTTGTAGTATTATTCCCATTAATAAGCCCTTCCCTGGGCTACATCTAAATATACAATCTACATTGTCAGTGATATCTGGCTCAGAATAGGAGGCGCTATGTTGATCTATAGCAATTATATATTCAGATACGCAAGTTGGGCCTTGCTGCGTTTTCCTAACATGTTGCTGCCCTGGTACAGAAAGCCTGAGTAGGTTTACTCTGTCTTTTCTTTCACAGGTCTCTGTGAGGAGTGGCATCCTCTCATGTCGGGTGAGCTGTCCTCCTGCCGGACAGCTGGATGTGCAGGTAAGTGCCTTTTGTCTTCTGGGGCTAGGAGGCTGGCACTGATGGGGTTAATTTGAAATGAAAAAGCCTATCTGTGCTAAAACTGCACTTAAATATGGGACACAAAGATCCTTTATATAGTATATTTCTGGCAGAGGCAGGCACTGTATGCACATGTGATGGAGACTTAGGCCTAGATTTGGAGTTTTGTCGGTAACGACCCGAAAAACTAACGCCGGCTTTTTTCTGGCCGCACCATAAAAATAACTCTGGTATCGAGAGTCCACATAAAGGCTGCGTTAGGCTCCAAAAAAGGAGCGTAGAGCATTTTTAACGCAGCTTCAACTCTCGATACCAGAGTTGCTTACGGACGCGGCCAGCCTCAAAAACGTGCTCGTGCACGATTCTCCCATAGGAAACAATGGGGCTGTTTGAGCTGAAAAAAAAACAAACACCTGCAAAAAAGCCGCATTCAGCTCCTAACGCAGCCCCATTGTTTGCTATGCGGTAACCCTTCCTACGTCTGCACTTAACACTCTAACATGTACCCCGAATCTAAACACCCCTAACCTTACACTTATTAACCCCTAATCTGCCGCCCCCGCTATCGCTGACCCCTGCATATTATTATTAACCCCTAATCTGCCGCTCCGTAAACCGCCGCTACTTACATTATCCCTATGTACCCCTAATCTGCTGCCCCTAACACCGCCGACCCCTATATTATATTTATTAACCCCTAATCTGCCCCCCACAACGTCGCCTCCACCTGCCTACACTTATTAACCCCTAATCTGCCGACTGGACCTGAGCGCTACTATAATAAAGTTATTAACCCCTAATCCGCCTCACTAACCCTATCATAAATAGTATTAACCCCTAATCTGCCCTCCCTAACATCGCCGACACCTAACTTCAATTATTAACCCCTAATCTGCCGACCGAATCTCGCCGCTATTCTAATAAATGTATTAACCCCTAAAGCTAAGTCTAACCCTAATACTAACACCCCCCTAAGTTAAATATAATTTAAATCTAACGAAATTAATTATCTCTTATTAAATAAATTATTCCTATTTAAAGCTAAATACTTACCTGTAAAATAAATCCTAATATAGCTACAATATAAATTATAAATATATTATAGCTATTTTAGGATTTATATTTATTTTACAGGTAACTTTGTATTTATTTTAACCAGGTACAATAGCTATTAAATAGTTAAGAACTATTTAATAGCTAAAATAGTTAAAATAATTACAAATTTACCTGTAAAATAAATCCTAACCTAAGTTACAAATAAACCTAACACTAGACTATCAATAAATTAATTAAATAAACTACCTACAATTAACCTAACACTACACTATCAATAAATTAATTAAATACAATTGCTACAAAGAAATACAATTAAATAAACTAGCTAAAGTACAAAAAATAAAAAAGAACTAAGTTACAAAAAATAAAAAAATATTTACAAACATTAGAAATATATTACAACAATTTTAAACTAATTACACCTACTCTAAGCCCCCTAATAAAATAACAAAGCCCCCCAAAATAAAAAAATGCCCAACCCTATTCTAAATTACTAAAGTTCAAAGCTCTTTTACCTTACCAGCCCTGAACAGGGCCCTTTGCGGGGCATGCCCCAAGAAGTTCAGCTCTTTTGCCTGTAAAAGAAAAAATACAATACCCCCCCCCCAACATTACAACCCACCACCCACATACCCCTAATCTAACCCAAACCCCCCTTAAATAAACCTAACACTAAGCCCCTGAAGATCATCCTACCTTGTCTTCACCATACCAGGTTCACCGATCGGTCCAGAAGAGCTCCTCCGATGTCCTGATCCAAGCCCAAGCGGGGGGCTGAAGAGGTCCATGATCCGGCTGAAGTCTTCATCCAAGCGGGCCAGAAGAGGTCTTCCATCCGATTGAAGTCTTCATCCAATCGGCATCCATCCGGAGCGAAGCGGCAGCATCCTGAAGACCTCCACCGCGGAACATCCATCCTGTTCCGATCAGCCAATAGAATGCGAGCTCAATCTGATTGGCTGATCGGATCAGCCAATCGGATTGAACTTGATTCTGATTGGCTGATTCCATCAGCCAATCAGAATATTCCTACCTTAATTCCGATTGGCTGATAGAATCCTATCAGCCAATCGGAATTCGAGGGACGCCATCTTGGATGACGTCATTTAAAGGAACCGTCATTCGTCGTTCAGTCGTCGGCCAGGATGGATGTTCCGCGGTGGAGGTCTTCAGGATGCTGCCGCTTCGCTCCGGATGGATGCCGCTTGGATGAAGACTTCAATCGGATGGAAGACCTCTTCTGGCCCGCTTGGATGAAGACTTCAGCCGGATCATGGACCTCTTCAGCCCCCCGCTTGGGCTTGGATCAGGACATCGGAGGAGCTCTTCTGGACCGATCGGTGAACCTGGTATGGTGAAGACAAGGTAGGATGATCTTCAGGGGCTTAGTGTTAGGTTTATTTAAGGGGGGTTTGGGTTAGATTAGGGGTATGTGGGTGGTGGGTTGTAATGTTGGGGGGGTATTGTATGTTTTTTTTACAGGCAAAAGAGCTGAATTTCTTGGGGCATGCCCCGCAAAGGGCCCTGTTCAGGGCTGGTAAGGTAAAAGAGCTTTGAACTTTAGTAATTTAGAATAGGGTAGGGCATTTTTTTATTTTGGGGGGCTTTGTTATTTTATTAGGGGGCTTAGAGTAGGTGTAATTAGTTTAAAATTGTTGTAATATTTTTCTTATGTTTGTAAATATTTTTTTATTTTTTGTAACTTAGTTCTTTTTTATTTTTTGTACTTTAGCTAGTTTATTTAATTGTATTTCTTTGTAGCAATTGTATTTAATTAATGTATTGATAGTGTAGTGTTAGGTTAATTGTAGGTAATTGTAGGTAGTTTAATTAATTTATTGATAGTCTAGTGTTAGGTTTATTTGTAACTTAGGTTAGGATTTATTTTGCAGGTAATTTTGTAATTATTTTAACTATTTTAGCTATTAAATAGTTCTTAACTATTTAATAGCTATTGTACCTGGTTAAAATAAATACAAAGTTACCTGTAAAATAAATATAAATCCTAAAATAGCTATAATATAATTATAATTTATATTGTAGCTATATTAGGATTTATTTTACAGGTAAGTATTTAGCTTTAAATAGGAATAATTTATTTAATAAGAGATAATTAATTTCGTTAGATTTAAATTATATTTAACTTAGGGGGGTGTTAGTATTAGGGTTAGACTTAGCTTTAGGGGTTAATACATTTATTAGAATAGCGGCGAGATTCGGTCGGCAGATTAGGGGTTAATAATTGAAGTTAGGTGTCGGCGATGTTAGGGAGGGCAGATTAGGGGTTAATACTATTTATGATAGGGTTAGTGAGGCGGATTAGGGGTTAATAACTTTATTATAGTAGCGCTCAGGTCCGGTCGGCAGATTAGGGGTTAAGAAGTGTAGGCAGGTGGAGGCGCCGTTGTGGGGGGCAGATTAGGGGTTAATAAATATAATATAGGGGTCGGCGGTGTTAGGGGCAGCAGATTAGGGGTACATAAGGATAACGTAGGTGGCGGCGCTTTGCGGTCGGCAGATTAGGGGTTAATAAGTGTAGGCAGGTGGAGGCGACGTTGAGGGGGGCAGATTAGGGGTTAATAAATATAATACAGGGGTCGGCGGTGTTAGGGGCAGCAGATTAGGGGTACATAAGGATAACGTAGGTGGCGGTCGGCAGATTAGGGGTTAAAAAATTTTTTTCGAGTGTCGGCGATGTGGGGGGACCTCGGTTTAGGGGTACATAGGTAGTTTATGGGTGTTAGTGTACTTTAGAGCACAGTAGTTAAGAGCTTTATAAACCGGCGTTAGCCCAGAAAGCTCTTAACTACTGACTTTTTTCCTGCGGCTGGAGTTTTGTCGTTTGATGTCTAACGCTCACTTCAGAAACGACTCTAAATACCGGAGTTAGAGAAATCCCATTGAAAAAATAAGATACGCAATTGACGTAAGGGGATCTGCGGTATGGAAAAGTCGCGGCTGAAAAGTGAGCGTTAGACCCTATTTTGAGTGACTCCAAATACCGGCGGTAGCCTAAAACCAGCGTTAGGAGCCTCTAACGCTGGTTTTCACGGCTAACGCCAAACTCTAAATCTAGGCCATAGAGAATTAACTCTTTATTTGGTAAAAGAGGGAACATTTTCATTAGACTCATATTATTTATTCAACTTCTACATTCCACTTCGCTAAATTTTCTACGGATCTTCTGCCTGTATTCTGGCAGGTTTTTTTTTGTGCTTGTCAGCTTTTAAGCTTCTTAGGAGTTTTTCTGGTCTAGGGCCGGTTTAGACTAGTCCTGTTAGTATTAGTGTGTCTGCATGAATTAACCACTGTGGTAGGCTGTCTTTTTAAGCTTAGCAGAAGGGAGAATCTGCATATATAACATTATTTACGTTACTCATGTCCTGAACAGAAACAGTTGTTCACACATAAGAGTTTTTCTTCTCTTAAAGAGACAGTTTTCATAGAGAATTACCTAATTATTCTCTACGTACAGAGTATATGTATTTTCTCCCCCTTTAAGTAAGAAGACCACATCATCACATACCTATCCATTACACATTAAATAAATAAAAATATATATATCAAAAAATACCTCCTCTTCCTTCCCCTCTTCCCACGAGACTGAGGCTCTGGGGGGGGAAACTGGGAGATGTTTGTGGAAGAGGGGAAGGAGGAGTACTGGGATGACCCAGCTGAGGAGGAGATTGAGGAGTACCAGGGGCAGATGGCCCAGCAGCAGATGGCCCAGCAGCAGATGGTCCAGCAGCAGATGGTGCGTATTGCGCCTCCCGGAGGAGCTGCAACATATCTGTGAGAATATTTATGATCACGTTTTGTCCTTCTCGAATGGCATGAATATCTTCTGACATCTGGATTCTGCTTTGAATATTTTCCCTCCGGGTGGCACGCATCTGTTCTTGAAAATCAAGCAATACCTGCACCTCTGCTATCGCCTCCTGAGGTACTGCTGGTGCACGGCGTGCTGATGGTGCACGGCGGGCTGATGGTGCACGGCGGGCTGATGGTGCACGGCGGGCTGCTGGTGCAAGAGGGGCTGCTGGTGCAGGGATCTCTTCTGCAGTGGGGGCTTCTTCTTCTGAGTATAGAGGGATGTCTTCCATGTCTCCCCGAGGTGGCGAGTCATCTCCACCACTCTCATACCTGGGTGAAGGAGGAGCCTGTAGTTGGTGTGCTGCCTCCTCCCCAGACTCTGTATATTGCATAAAGAAAGAAATGTATATATTAGCATAGTTCCAAATAAAGATGTAAATGCTTTTGCTTACAATAGAATTACAAATGCAGCCTCATTAATCGACTTTGAAATATAGCAATCAATACGATTTCCGCATTTTCCAAACCGTGTTTCTGATATCTATCTGGTCAATCTGAATGTTTTTGCGTTTGTTTTAAGTCTGTTTAAATGCACACCTAACCTGTAGCCTAGATACTAATGTAATCGCAAGGTAATTGTGAATGCATTTACGTAATAATGTGTTAAAAAGTGTAATAGCATTAATCATATCCTTGAATACATTCTTTAGTTTTGATGTAAAGAGATTATTAAATGAGCTTACCGTCAGATGAGAGTGGCAGGTTCCCGGTATCGACTCCTCCGATACCAACTATGGCCACCTCGGAGATGCTGGGACGCAACATATCCTCCCATCGGGTATACTCCATGGTCATTGGAGGCCCGCCACCGGTTCCTGTTGCATATTGGTACTCCCTCGATATTTTTTTTTTTACATCCATTTTGCAGTCCCGGTAGCAATGTTTAATTGATTCAACATCCCTGTTATGGGCCCCCACTGCATTAACTGCATCCCTGATCTCCAGCCAGAGCTTCCTCTTCTCCCTCGGGGTGGCCTTCTGAGCCTGCAGCCTCCTATACCTGTCCATATATGCCTCTATGAGGGCCTCCTCCTCCATGGTATACCTCGCCTCCCTAGTCAGCTTGGCCTTCCCCTGTGATGGTGTCCTCTGTTTCCCGGACTGTGAAGCTCTACTCTGTCTGCCACTGGGCCCAGCCACTTGTTCATCTTGAACCAAGTGGCTGGGTCCACCCACCGCTTCCTCTCCAACTTCCTGCTACCCCTTCCTGCCCCCCTTCCTGCCCTTTTCCTCTTCCTCTCCCCCTCCCTCTCTCCTGACTAAGCTCCTGCCTGCCCTCCTCTTCCATCTCTTCCCTAAACTGAGTCCTAAGGAACTCTACTAGTTGCGGGCTAATCTGCCCCATATCCCACCCTCCCGACATTCTCCAACAAAAAGTGAATGTGCCCAAATTAAAGGGGGTCAAAATAAATAACAAAAATGCCAAAAAAAGTGCTCAAAGTGTGAAAGGGATATAAATAAAAGAGGGTAAGGAGTATTTAACAAACAAAAATGTATAAGAAGACTAAAATGAGGATATGTAAACAAAATGTAACTATGGGATGGGTACGGGCTTAAAAGGAATGGGGTATGGGCTTAAAGGGAATGGGGTATGGGCTGAAAGGGAATGGGGTACGGGATGAAAGGGAATGGGATTACAGGGAATGGGGTATGGAGTGTAGTATGAGAGGGTATGGGGTATGGAGTGTATGTAGTGTTATTGATAAGTGTATGTATGTATTGAATGTGTTTGGGTGTAAATGTGTTAAGTATACAGAAAAACCACTCGCACACTCACCCAAACCAACTGTTGCTCACTACCGCTCTCTTACTCTCTCCCACTACCGCCAACTAATTAACTCTCTCACACTACCACGAACTAACTCACAACACCACTAACTCACACTACCACTAACTCAGACTACCACTAACTCACACTACGACTAACTCACTCTAACTCTCACAATAAGGCACTAAATCTCTCAATAATCTCCAAAAACCCTCCAGCAACACAGTCAAAGAAGCCATGCTTGTGGCGTGCTTATATACCCTGTGTAAATGTTTAATGATGTACCGGTTTGCCTTGTAAATTGTGTTCAGGTGTACTTTGTTAGTAATTAGTATGTGTGCAATGTGTATTAGTTGTGTGAATTTCCGCATGCTCATTTTGAGTATTTGTGGAATGTGTAGAATGCGATGATATCATAGTGATCGTTTTGCATAACATTGTCCAAAAGTATTATGTGTAAATGTAAATGTTAATTTGTGATGGTGTCGTATTTGTGAAGTGTTGTAAATGTTTGTTTGTACTAATATTCCGTAATGTTGAATGCGAGTGTTTTGTGTATGAGTGTGCAATTCTTGTTTCGTGTTGTTTTGTTCCGTGTTGTAGGATTGTAAGGTATATGTGTATTCCTCTTTTTATTTTATTTTTTATTAAATTTCCGCTTGTGATTATGTAATCGTGTGTGCTATGTTGCGTGATTGTTGTTAGTACATTTGCAGTGTGTTTTTGTTGTGCATTATGTGGTATAGGTCATATGACAGAACAGTGCGTATTTCTCACGAGATCGAGTGTTAGGTGAAAAATGCGTGCTTCTCTGATTTCTCATTGATCTCTATGGGAGACTGTTTAACGCGGGCATGATTACGCGTATAAAATAAATGCGGTAGGAGTCACGTTAGGAGCTTGTTTTTAAACTCGTAATATCAGCGTTAAAAAAAAGTGCGGCCAGGAAATAAAAGACATGTAGCTAACGCTCCCCTTCTAACGCAAAACTCGTAATCTAGGCGTTGGTTATTTGCTGCTCCTGAGCTTTCCTAGATAAACCTTTTAGCATAAGTAAACATGAATGTTGTTTAAAATGTTATGCTCTTTCAAAATCATGAAAGAGAATTTTCTACTTTCATGCACCTTTAAATTAAATAGATTTCCAAAATAAGTAAAACACTTTTAGCTAGCTTTCCAAAAATACACTTTATTTTAGGTATTCAATGTGTTCAACACATCTAAAGAAATATGGCATACAGGCTTTTTTTAAAAATACAATATTTGCTTTATTTAACAAGCACATGTAGATATACCAATAAGCCATAACGATTAGCATATGTTAGCATATGTTCTTGTTTAAGTTATGTTGTTTGCATTAACACAGTGATATACCATCATGTAAAATTGTAATGGTCGTTGTTTTGTATTAGGAGAACACATTTGGACATCACATCACAAAAACAAATCAATCTAATCAACAAGGACAGCATGTAATGATGTCTCAACACACTTGTAAAACACACTCTGCAAACAATCTGCCTCCATGGACCCGGTCCCATAGAAGCCTATTAAATACAGAGTGTGCTCCACAAGTGTAAGAAGACAACATCATCACAGAATTATCCTTTCCACATTAACTTTAAATTAAAAACAATAATATATAAACATAATTACTTCTTACTCCTTCCCTTCTTCCCATGACAGTGAGGCTCTGGAGTGGTCAATTGCCTCCTCAGACATGTCCTCATTGGAGATGTTTGGGTAAGAGGGGGAGGAGGAGTACTGTGAGTGATTGGGGTTGACCAGGCAGAGTAGGAGATGGAGGAGGCACAGGAGATGATGGTCAAGGCTCTTGTGGTCTTCCCATTTCTGGATATGGTCTGCTTGCCACCTCCTGGAGGACCTGATATATGTTATTTAGAAAATTTACAATATTTGTTTGTCCTTCTATCAGGGTGTTCACTGCGTTGGTCATAAACTGTGTGTGTGCCTGTTGTGCCGTCCGGGAGTCCTGCATTTCCTGTAGGAAGACCTTCATCAGCTCCACCTCAGACATTGTGGGGGGGTGTTCTCGTAAGGGGAAGCTGCTGCACGAGGGACTGCTTCATGGGGAGCTGCTGCACAGGGGGCTTCTGCAGGGGTATCTTCTGCAGGTGTATCCTCCTGTTCTCTCCGAGGTGGCGTGTCACCTTCTGCACCACTCTCATGCCTGGGTGAAGGAGGAGCATGTTCTCTCTCTCACTATCTCTCTCTCACTATCTCTCTCTCTCTCACTATCTCTAACCTCCAACGCCTAGACCTGTACCTGTCTCGAAAATCAATACAGTCAAGGTAGCCATGTTCAGAGCGTGCTTATATACCCTATGTAAATGCTTAATGATGTACTGGTTTGCAAAGTAAACAAGGTCCAGGTGTGCTTTTATGAAGATTTGTATGTGTGCAATGTGGAGTAGTTGTTTGAATTTGCGCATGCTCAGATTGAGTTTCTAAATCCACATATGTTTTTAAGAAATGTGTATAATGCGATGATGCCATAGTGATCGTTTGCATAACATCATAATTTAGTATTGCAAAATCAAAATTATAATTTTTGATCGTATCGTATTTGTTAACTGTTAAAAATCTTTAATTTTAAAAATCTTTCCTAATTGCCAATTGGTTGCATATGAGTTATGAAACTGAACAGTACATTAAAGGTGGGGCTGGAGTTCTAGAGGCCTATTTATCATGTGTGGCACAGCCATGGGAGCTAAATTTGCCCCCTCCTATGCAAACTTATATATGGGGTATTTCGGACATCTGTATCTCTTTGGGGGTGGACTGGCCCTCGATGACAAAGTAGCAGTATATGGCAGATTTATAGACGACCTAATATTCATCTATAAGAAAAATACTGAACTCACTATCCAGGAAATCATTGATTTCTTTAACAACAATACATTAAATCTGTCATTTACGCATCAAAATAATGATAAGACCATCAACTTTTTAGATCTTACACTAGAGCACAACGATGAAGGAAATATTACAACTAGCACATTTAGAAAACCCCTATCAAGAAATACTATACTTAGAGCAGACTCTTGCCATGCCCCACATATGCAAAAAGGCATTCCCAAGGGCCAATATCTAAGATTGCGGAGAAACTGCAGTTCTCTCCAATTATACTTTAAACAAGCAGATGAACTCACTAACAGACTCATATCCAGAGGCTACAAAAAAAGTGTGCTTCTCAAAATCAAATTCCAAGTAGCAAGGATAGATAGGGTTACATTACTTAACAACAAAAAACCACAACAGGAATAACCAGCAGTAGCAATAATAAAAATGTCACATTTACAGAAGATATCTGCTTTGTAACTAAATACAGCAATCAATTCTATACCATTACAAAGATTATCAAGAAATATTTACCAGTTCTCAATAGTGACATCACTTTGAGAAACAAATTACAGAAACACATAAGATTTGTAGCCAAAAAAGCACCAACTATACGTGACAAGATCACACACAAATTCCATAAAAAAATCTTACCAACCACCAATTGGCTAACCCCTTCCAAAGGTAATTACAGATGTGGCCATGTACCATGCAAAAGTTGCAAATATACTGAAAAATGCTTAACGTTCAGTTCTTCAGAAACACACAAAACATATCCAATAACTGATAGAATGGACTGTACGTCCACTCATAATATATTTAATTACATGTACACATTGCCAACAACAATATATAGGGATCACGACACGCCCACTGAAGGACCGTATAAGAGAACATCTTTTATCAATAGAAGAGGAATTCCCTAGGGCACCTGTGGCCAAACACTTTCATACACATGATAACAAACTTAGTCATTTTACATTTAAAGCCATAGAACACATAACAAACAATCCACTAGGGGGTGACAGAAATAAGATGTTATCCAAAAGAGAAGTATATTGGATATTTATGTTGCAAACTAGAGTACCACAAGGCATGAACAAAAGATATGATGTTAATCTATATATAGAGTAAGCAAGATATGTTTCACTTACATATCATAAATAACTTCCATATATTGCTTTTTGAAATACACAGATAAAACTAACATCAACACACTATATATACACAGCATCATATCTTAGGTTCATCAATAATATGGATACAATTATTTTGAATCCAATAATAACCAAACCAACAATTTATAGGGCTTAGTCTATTAGTCCATATAGCATACACATAGTCATATAGGTTACTTCTATATACTTCACTCTCTCTCCTCTGTTCCCACCAAAGGTTTGCTAAAATTGTCTATGCTTCATTTATTTAAGCATGACCTATCCCTCCCTAATTAAAAAGGATTTAAAAAATGAATTAAAAAATAATTTTTCATACACTACTTCATAAGAAAATGTTTTTAACATAATTTATTCATTGGCCATATCTTTCTATTTTAGCATTGTTAAAACTATCTAGTTATGAACCAACTATTTAATATAACCCAGTATTCCTTCTTTAGGGTTAGACTTACATGTACATTTGTAATCAAGACTACTATTTAGTCTTTCTTAAAGTTTCATAACAAATTATGTGAAATATATTATATATAATATCACATCAGCTAGGGGTTTCATATAGAATCCTTTAGCCAATAGAGTGATATTTTTAGATACTTCCACAACGTCTCAGAAATGTTATTAATCATTTTAATGAATCATCATGTTTTGTACATTGCTGTTGCTTTATAGTGAGTTACATAATAGTTGTTATACATAACTGTGGCTTTATAGAGAGCTACATAATGTTTTCTCTCTGCAAGTGACCATTTTGGTTCACTTTAACACAAGCAGATAAAGTTTACTATGTTTTCATGTAACTGTCCTAAATTTTAAAAAAGAAATACATTGCTGTGGTTTTATAGAGAGATATATAATGTTTTCCCTCTGCAAGTGACCATTTTGGTTCACTTTAACACAAGCAGACAAAGTTTATCGTGTTTTCATATAACTGCCCTATTTAAAAAAAAAGAAAAATATTTGTACATAAACACATATACTTTTATCTATAGCTCTCTTTCAAAAGCATTAAGCTATCATTTTCACCAATTTCTAAGGCATATGTAAAAGCATTGCAACAGCTTCAAAGTCAATTATTGGAAAATTGTTTGTTAACAAGTATTATGTATTTAAATATCTGTTTAACATATTATCTGTTCACGAGTGTACTCTGCTGCTCAGGACCTCTAAGTCAGGTGTGCACGATGTCATTAGAAAACCAATCTGTGAAAGTTCACATCTACCAAAAGGGTTAACAAGATACCCCTCCTGATTGGTCACTCACACCCTTATAAGGACCCTGACCAGCAGAGACCATTATCTCTGATGAAGCGCATGTGCCCATGCGCGAAACGCGTAAGATAGGAGCTTACCAAGTGTCTGATGATAAGCCTGCTCCTAAATAAAACTTCATTTCATCCACTCTAAGACTCAGCATTCCTTTTTCCTCATTCCTATTTATCAAGCTCCGTACGGAGCTTGAAGGCCTGTGTTTCTGGCGAGCCTTCAGGCTCAGCAGAAACACCAGTTATGAAGCAGCTCCATAACCTGTCCACCTGCTCTGAGGAGGCGGACAGACATTGCAGGAAATCAACCCGATCGAATACGATCGGGTTGATTGACACCCCGTTATTGATGAGGGCCCCCCCCCCCTTGGCATGTGCAATTTTTGACCAAGTGACTAAAGCGTATATGCACTTTATTCTTATGTGTCTATTTAAACTTGGAAATGTTGTAAAGGTAGTAACATACAAACGCACAGACACACTCATACACTGAAACACACACTCACACATAAGGATTCACATATAGACACTCTAGCAGACGCGCAAAGAAACACACTCAGACACAGACACCCAAACAGACACTCATCACTTGTTTACATTGAGCTGACAAGTAATGAGGTAGACTACAGTTTTGTAAAAAAAAAAAGATTTAGAAAACAAAATATGGAGTTCTGATTATCTTTTTGTAAAGGAAGATGCCAACTAAATGATGACAACAGCATGCAGTGGCTAAAAGGAAGGGCCCTGAACTGCCTAAACAATAATTTAAAGGTTAAATGGTGGATTAGGTGACTTTTGGAAAGGTCTCATTAGTCTCAAAGTCTGTAGAAAGATGTGAATAATCAGTAGTAAGGTCAAAATATCCTAAAAAGCAACAGACAATGAACACACACACACAAACTCAAACTTGCACATACACCCAAGGAAACACCGACAGAGACAGCCTCAAAAAACACACAAAGACATACACACACACACAAATAGACATACACACACACACAAACAGACATACATACACACACCCTCACTGAAACATACACAGAAAACCCACAGACATACACACACCCTCACAGAGACATCCACAGAAAACACAGACATACATACACACACCCTCACAGAGACATCCATAGAAAACACAGACATACACACCCACCCTCACAGAGGCATCCAGAGAAAATACACAAAGACAAACATACACACACCCTCACAGAGACACCCATAGAAAAAGCTCAAAGACATATGCACACACCCTCACAGACATCCACAGAAAATGCACAAAGACATACACACCCACCCTCACAGAGAGACACACAGAAAAAAATACACACTCGTAG
This sequence comes from Bombina bombina, assembly GCF_027579735.1. Classification (NCBI taxonomy): domain Eukaryota; kingdom Metazoa; phylum Chordata; class Amphibia; order Anura; family Bombinatoridae; genus Bombina; species Bombina bombina. The sequence continues at coordinate 954,741,937 of NC_069501.1, read as the reverse complement.
AGACACAAACCAAAGCACAAATACATAAACACAGACACCCACAGAAACATTTATGCACCTTGCATCCCCTAAATCAACAGTGTGTGACATGCATGATAAAAAAATGCAGAAATTAAGAGATCCCTTTTATAAAGAATCATATTTGTAAATGTGCAAACAAAAATAATTCTGTGAATTCAAAATTGTACATTAATGATTTTCCCCAACCAAGAGCACCACTTCGAATATAGTGTACAAATGTTCCCATCTGTCAGCTGTACTTATGTATTTTGAAAATGCTGTACTCTATATCAGTGATTTGCAACCTTTTTTTTGCCGTGGCACACTTTTTTACATTAAAAAATCCTGCGGCACACTACCCTCCCAAAATTTTACAAAATCACACATTGTAGCCTAATACAGCATATATATATATATATATATATATATATATATATATATATACACACACACACTGTACTGTGCTGTCATGCCTCCTACAAACTATACATGACATATTGACATTCATTCACAATCATAATGATTGTCTGTGAATGAATGTCAATGTCATGGTTGTAAATGATGCCTGATGAGCCTGTCACATACCTCCCAATATTTCAAAATTTGAAAGAGGGACACCCCCTCACTGTTGTCAGTCTGCTGTGGCACACCTGAGGTTCTCTCACGGCACACTGGTTGAAAAACACTGCTCTATATGGTCTTGGTGGAACCATAAGCTGTGGTACTCATACTATTAGATCTGGTTAAATGCAGGATTTAGGCTTGTTGGTATGTATTTCAAAATTAAGTCAGCTGTAGTGTAAACTGAACAGTTTTAAGTTAACCTCACTCATTTCAAACACTGAGCAATCTTAGTCTGAGAGTATAACATTTTAAGCAGATGTAAAAATCTTAGATAAAATGCCTCCTTGCATCTGGAAAATCCTTGCATAAAGAGGCAGTAACTAGTAAACTGGAATGTAATATATATATATATATATATATATATATATATATATATATATATATATATATATATATATATATAAATTAATATCTGCCAAAAGGACACCTACCATTTGTGTATTGGGGAGGAAACATTTCTGCATGGTTTTAAATATAGAATTTCTACAGCATTGTCAAATAATCATAAATACACTGCTGCTAAAAAAAATGTGTTTTTATGGACCCTGGTCCCACCATACAACTACTACCACACTGAAGTTACAATCCAAAATTGCACAAAGAAATAAAAAACATTTGCTAAGTAAGTCCTACCTCCTCTGCAAATGAAAGTGACCTGCCGTCTGACTCAGGCACACACTGTACAAACAAAGTGCCAAGTTTGTCTCACCATGTGCATAGTGGTTTAGTGCACACTCAGAAATCCTTTCAAATACTAATACTTTACTCCTTGTAATAACATTTCCCATGCTTAATTAGCACTCTGCTGTAGTACCCACTGGTGGCTGCCAAAATTAAAAACATTTTTTTTAGTTCTTGCCTCATGGGGCCCCCCTGGCCCATTGGGCCCCTGACAGGAGTCACCCTTGTCACCCCCTGATGGCGGCCCTGGCGATGTCTGTCGGACATGATCCGCTGATCGGATCATGTCCGACAGAGGGTTGATAAATCGGCCCCCTAGAATGTGGCTAGATCAACAGAGCAACATTGCCACCTTACTAAGTATTATAGTAGAATGGAAAGTTTTAGACATGTCTATAAGCAGGCTCACTGGTAGACCCTGCCATAAATATAATATTAACCAGAAATGCTTCACAATCTTAATATTACAATAGGGAGTTTATATCTAGAGGTCAGAAGAGAGATAAACAGAACTATAGTGGGAAGATATCTTAATGTGGACTCATCATATCTATCAGGCTAGAAAATTGAGTGATATTTAGCAACAGCTATTTGTAACTTATACCATGCCAACATCTTCAGTATATAAAACTAGACCATATAAACATTTTACATATATAAAAAATAGCGTATATAGATGCACATTGTGGTTAGGGAAATCTCTATATTGTGGGCCCCATATACTAAGCATCGAAGTGACCGTTCGTCTGTATTTCCGCGTCAAAATTCGCTCACGATCTGCATCTCGTAGCAGTGGCGGATCCAGAGCCTGGTCTCGGGAGGGGCACTTCCAGATTTTTTTGTGGTGGCAGACAGAAAATAATGAGTGCTTATAGAACAGACTATTTTATTTAACCTATCGTACAGCTCTAACCTTATTTAAAAACAGTCACATTTGTCTTTCCAAATTATGGATTTAAAAAATTAGAAACAGGTGACATTTAACCACATATAACTTTATTATTTAACAGTTTTGTAGACTTTTTTTATCAGGAGTTTGTATACTGATTATAGAACAGAATATTCACAGACAAAATCGTAACAAACCATACACAATTATGTGCAAAAAGGTAGAAATATACTGATAACAGTGTCACTTTCCAAACACTAAAAGCAACAGACACATAACATTTTTAAATTAAATAACAAATTACAGAATTAGCTCAAGTCTTCGTTTTCCTTGCTTTGCAAACAGCTCAATGATTCGGTCAGTATTCACAGGAACATCTCTGTGAATGTAAAGCAAACTCAAACCATTTAATCTGTCTTCTGACATTCGTGACCGAAGCCATGTTTTAACACGACGGAGGGTTGAGAATGATCTCTCTGCAGAGGCCACACTTACAGGTAGAGTTGCCAAGACCAGAAGTAAACTTCTGATGGTTGGAAAGAGGTCCTGGTCACACACATCTAAAACTTCAAGGACTGTTTGTGGAATTTCCTTTTTTTGGGATAACTCGCTTTTCCACTTTGTGAGCCAGAGACAAATTTCTCCCTGAAGTAATGTCTCCACTATCCTCTGGCTACCATCAGCTAGAAGAGGGTGGAAACGGTTTGATAATGAGTGGATAGCAACAGGATCCATGGTTTCCATTTTGTTTTTTACAAGTACTGGTGGCATCAATATTTGAATCTGGAAACACTGCATCGAGTTTTCTGGCAAACGAGCTTTTAAATCGTTAATAATGTTATCCAGCAAAGGAATATACAAAGATTTCCTGTAGAATTCTTCAGTTGATCCTGCATTGTAATTTGATCTGTGCACTTGTTTTCCTACAAGACGTGGCAATTTTAGTTCCACTCCAAGTTCTGAGGCCAATTCTGTAGCCTCCATATGCAAAGTGGAAAAAGTATGATCAGCGTTACATCACATATTCTCCAGGGTTCTCATGGTGACATTCAGACATTCAGATGCGCTTGTCAAATCAAGTGTTGGAGATTGAAGAAAACGACTCAGAGGTAGGGTTACTTTCAGAACATTGATAAGTAAAATCAAGGACAAGATAAATTCTGCACTGCAAAGAGAATGGATGAGAGAAGAGGCTGATGAACTAGAGCTTGAGCATTTCCATTGAGATATTGCTGATAGTGCACTCACCACTTTAACTAGTCCATCCCGAAATCTTATTAGAGAATCATGGCGCTCTACCCATCTAGTTTCACAAAGACTGGTCAGTTGAGAGCCTAACTCCTTCTTTAAAACAAAATGACGCTTTGCTGATTGATTAAAAAATGAAATGGTTGATTTGACCACTGCTACTGCGTTGCGAACTTCTGAAACTTGTGATGACTTTGAAATTGAATTGTTCAGAGAATGGTTGTAGCAAGGACATCTGCAACTGTTGGGTGCTGATCTAATAATTTCTGAAACAGCACCAGCCACCTCTGAAGACATAACACTGCAACTGTCTGTTCCAATGCCAACACAATGAGTGATGTCCAGGGAGAGGTCTTTGATTAGTTGAATTACCATCTGGCCTAAAACCTGTCCTGTAAGCCTTAGTTCTGAATCTGAATTATCCAATCCTGACTCACTCTGAGTTGCAAATTCATAGGCATCTACAAATTTTATGAAATCTTCACGAATAGATCCATTGTAGACATATCTAAAGTTAAGTGAAAGTTGTTCTATATGTGAAATATCTGTAGTTTCATCAAATATTACACTAAAATAGCAAGCCTCTTTAATTCTACCAACAATGATATTGCAGATTTCATCACCACAACACTTGATTAAATCATTTTGTGTGGATTTTGAAATGTACGTAGCACGTGAAGATGCAGTAAGGAGGTGCTTCTCTAACATTTTGTCTCCAGATGAAACGCGGTATCTCAGCAATTCCCGAAAGTTCCCTTCATTCACGTCCGGTGTGGAGTCATCCATTAATGCCCCATCATCTCGGTGGCCACGCAGAGGTATATTTTGTCTACCCAAGAATATAATGGACTCAATGATAGGACGAATTCGCTCTTGGTTCTCCTTCACCTTCTGAAGACGATGAGAATTTATTTGATTGACAATTTCATTGTCAGGGGAATGGTAGGTTTTTAAAAATGCTTTTCCTTCTATTACACTCTCCTGGTGATAAACAAGTCTTGCATGGACTTCCAAATCTCCTTCCTTACCCTTAAGCTTTTTAAAATTTGTAAGGGGCTCAGTTACCAATTTTCCAAGTGCCATGCCTTTGTTATGACCACCTTTGCGATGTTGTGCAAATAACGCACAGTACTTGCAAAACAAACCCTTCTTAACAGCTGAATATATGAGCCATGGAAAACTGTCAATATGTTGTTTTGACAAGTATCGTTTGATTGTCCGAGTTTCTCCATTTTTGGAAGTTATGTTCTGAACAGAGAAAGGTAGCTCATATCCAGGAGGAGGTTGCCATGGATTTTCCAGTAACATGCATTTGGTGAAATCATCAATTGTTTTCCCAAGATGTGTGCCAATGTCATTCATTAGGATACTGCCAGTTTGAGGTGGGGTATCAACAGACAGTGGCAACACAGAATCAGTTTGACAAGGTATTGGCTCTACGTGTGTACCAGAACACGAAGGGAAGCTAGTGTCAGTTTCTATAGTTGAAGTGCTTTCTAGTACAGGCTGTGCTCCTGTTGACTTTTTTGCACTAGTACTGAATAAGGAATCAATAGTCCTGCTATTCACCCTTTTCTGGCTCATTTTGCACTTTCTACAAATAAAGCACAAAAGAACACATGTTGTAAAAAAATTGGTTTGCTAGGACATCATGCCCACATCCATTATGTTATATCATGATACTTAAATGCAACAGCGCCTTGTTTAAAGCACAATAGAGCTAGCCTTCTAATGTAATTAAAGGATCACTATAGTGTCAGAAAACCAAAGCGGTTTTCCTGACACTATAATGCCCTGAGTGTGCCCCCACAGTGGTGCTGAAGGGGTTAAACCCCTTCAGTAACTTACCTTAATCCAGTGCCGGGCTCCATTGGCGCTGGTGACCTCTCCTCCCCGTCTGACATCAGCGGTTTCTCAATGCTTTCCTATGGACCATAATTGTGTATGGTTTGTTACGATTTTGTCTGTGAATATTCTGTTCTATAATCAGTATACAAACTCCTGATAAAAAAAGTCTACAAAACTGTTAAATAATAAAGTTATATGTGGTTTAATGTCACCTGTTTCTAATTTTTTAAATCCATAATTTGGAAAGACAAATGTGACTGTTTTTAAATAAGGTTAGAGCTGTACCATAGGTTAAATAAAATAGTCTGTTCTATAAGCACTCATTATTTTCTGTCCGCCGCCACAAAAAATATATAGATTCAAATCAAATAATAAAAGCAGGGTCATAATCTTAAATAAATTGTTCCAGACGAATGCGCAAATAAACAGTATTGCATAATTGCTGTTACTTGGCAGTCTGGACACTACAGTATAGAGTGATAACAGAGAATATAGAATAGAAGCAAAAAACAGACAGCGCTATATAGCACCATATATAAATAAATCACATAGGAGGGTTAAATGTTATTGTCAATGTAATTAATATTTAGGGCTCGATTATTTAAAGCTCCCTGCTCAAGTCAGATGATCTAAGAAGTGATGTCTGTATGAGGAGGTCCCTCAAAGAATTTTATAAACACATATTTTACCTTGAGAGATGTTTATCTCACCATGAAGGGTTATGTATGTGAGAGACTCCTGTATTACCTTATAAGCTTTAAAAAAAATAAAATCACACAATATGATGAGTGATTATTCTCCATGGAAGCAAGTTTTTATTGGGCACCAAGACAGGATGAGGTGGTGACAAATGGAGAGTTTACAATGAGGGGAAGAATGGATACAAAAGATAGTTAGAGAAATTAAAATTTTTGGTTCAGACTTGGACAGCACTTGTTTATTGCTGCTGTCCAATAAGAAAAGACAACCCAGGTTGTTCACCAAAATGGCATTCTTGCTTTTCAAATAAAGATACCAAGAGAATGAAGAACGTGTGATAATAGGAGTACATTAGAAAGTTGCTTAAAATGTTATGCTCTATCTGAATCACAAAAGAAAAAAATTTAATCCAGTGTCCCTTTAACCACAGTATGTAATATCCTTTTTTATAGTTATGGCATCACAGAATAATTAGAGGACATCACTGCAACACTATACTAAAGTGATATTATATATATATATATATATATATATATATATATATTTATATATATATATATATATATATATATAAAAGCATTTGTGCTGCATATATTATACATTGTAAAATATAGCATTCATTCTTTAAATTAATTCCAGTGTTATGAACCATTTGCTGACTGTATTTTTGATCTAGTATTGTGAATATAAGACATGCTCAATTCTAAATGTATAAATAATTAAGAATATTAAAGTTAAGGTTATGAATTTACACTAAGACACAGGTATAGAGCTAACTCAGCTACAAATAAAACAATTCAAATGCTTATGGAAACAGTGCACAGGAGACACACGCTTTACAAGAAATCAGCCATGAAGTAAACCAAGTAATCATTACGTAAATGCGGAGCAACATTTGATAACTAAAGGCTAAATGTATATTCATTTTCTCTTGAGAATAAGCAAACAGATGCAAAAATGTAGCCCCTGGAGAGTCAAGTGAAGAATGTATTTTAGCACCCACAGAAATATGAATAAAGATTTTCAACAATGTCCTAGCAGTTACCGGAAGAAGTGAACTAAAAGCTAAATGCTGATATAGTGGTCACACCTGTGTTGCGAACCATGCACTGTATACATTATTGTGCACTGCAAATATATAATCCAGCTTTAGTTTAGTATAGCATAATTATTATTTTATATGAAGCAATTAGCTGCCATTAAAAATGCCAAGTGCTCAGAAGTGCTTAGGGATCAATAGTGTAATGTTTTAAACACAGTAGAGCAAATACTTAATGCCCCCTCACTCTTAAAGACTTAAATCCACAAAAAAAATATTATTTTATCAGAGTAAACCTATACATATATAAATCCAGAAAATGACTCTGCACTGTGCACACTGGATTAAAAGGAAACTAAAAATAAAACACTTTATTGAAAACTCCTCTTTAAAATCACACAGCTAGCAGAAACACTGACACTTCTTTCCTTACAAAACGTGTTTACCATGAATACAAACTAAGGATGGCAATAATGGTTACCAGACAAACCCCTTTCAGCAATTCAATAGAAAATAATCTGAATGATTTATGGGAAATCTAATTGCAGTGTTTTATGGAAGGAAAATGGCTCTTGTTTCTCATCTTTCTGTAAAATTATTTAATATGCATCTGTCTTGTGAAAAGATTTGTGGGTCCATTTTTTTCTCTTTCCCCTTAACTAAGACAAATTAAAGCTTAGCAGAAATGACAATAAAATTTACATTTTTCCAGTTTGATGAGATGTATATTAAATAATTTTACAGAAAGATGAGAAACAAGAGCCATTTAAGTCTTTAAGAGTGAGGGGGCATTTAGTATTTGCTCTATTGTGTTTAAAACATTACACTATCCCTAAGCACTTCTGTATCATACGTCAGGATAAATCAGTGGCTAAATTTACAGCCATTTAAAGTACCTGAATTTATAAAAGGGCCGCGGCGGCGGGCGTTCACTTAGTGCTGCTCTTGTCTTGTTTGAGACTGTCGTGGATCTGCAGGCTGCAGCAGCAGAACAGGCGCGCAAGCGGCGCAACCTGATTGGCGAATCGATTGATACTCCCTGTTCAACTTCGTGACCAATCACGGTGAGCGCTTGGCAGGTGACTGCACGTGACGTTATCTATTCTGAGCATCATGAGCAGGCGCAGCTCAGGGCAGCCAGCAGCAGCTGTAGTATATTCTGTGTGCAGACGGCGTTCTGGTAGCTAAGGCTAAGCTGGGGTGTTTATTGCCATTGGGTGCACTGTGCTGAGTGCTGACTCGCCTTGGCAATTGGCAGTAAGAAGTAATCATTGGGGCAGAGGGAGCACTATCAATAGATAGTGGGTGCGGGTAACGGGTTACAGCAGTATGTATGAGCCGGCGGAATAGAAGCCTTCTCTCATATTCTCGGGGGGGGCAATTGCCCCGTTGCCCCCCCCCTGGATCCGCCACTGTCTCGTAGTTACCAATCTGCGATCGAATAGAAAAACCACTACTTTTTATCAGCTATCGTAATTTTACGCAACTGATCGTTCCTAAGCCTTTTTCCACTTACTACATGTTCGATCGCACGTAAATTCGCTTTAATCGGAAATTATGAATGTTACAAGTAATCCGCCTGCTCCAACTTTCACTGTAACTTCGCGTGATTTGCTTTGCGACCATTTAGGTAGCGAATACAATAGAAAACTATAGGGGGTATCAAACTGACGCCAGATTGAAGTACTTAAGTGAAAGGACTAGACTACAATTGTTTCATTATTGGTTTTTGGATCACTGAATGAAGATGGAGACACTTTTACACATGTTTCTTTTCCGATTGATTCAATTACGAGGAAGAAGGGCTATACAAGCACCGGTTGAAAACAATAATGGATTGCAAAGAAGGAGAGGTAGAAGAATTAGAGTCCCTAGAGTTTTCCTTCCACGTATGGGTTTGGAAGGCATTTCTGATCGGGAGATTATCCAGAGATTCCGTTTGGACAGAGAAGCTATTATGGAACTTTATAATGAAATAGCAGAATACCTTGAGCCTATGACATCGCGTTCACAAGCCATACCCGCACTATTAAAACTGTTGGCAGCCTTACACTTTTTTGCCACCGGTTCATTCCAAGCTGTGTCTAGCATTATAATTGGCATCAGCCAGTCTGCTTTTTCGAGGCACTTAACCAAAGTAATTGATGCATTGATGGTCGTCTTTCCAAGGTACGTGTGCCTTCCAACGACTCCAGAAGATTGGCAATCTGTGAAGTCAAACTTTTATAGAATGTCCGGAATGCCCAAAGTCCTTGGAGCCATCGATTGCACCCATGTTGCAGTCAAACCATCACGAGAACGTGAGGAAGTTTTCCGGAACAGAAAACAGTACCATTCCCTCAACATTCAGATGGTGTGTGACCATAACATGAAAATAATCAGTGTCCATTCTAACTTCCCTGGATCCTGTCACAATTCCTATATCTTGCTTCAGTCTGGGTTATATAGGAAGTTTGAGGATGGAGAGATGCCTGAAGGATGGCTGTTAGGTAATATTTTTTTTTGTTTTTATGTAAAATAGAGTATTATTTTAATTGTCAATCTCGTTATGTTATTGAGTTTGATGATATATGTAACTCAATAACATAGTTAATTGTCTTTAAATTTATCATTTTTAGCATATTATAAATGTTAATCTTTATTTTTATTTTTTTCATAGGGGACGCTGGTTATTTCATTAGAGAATGGTTATTCACACCATATAACAATCCTCAAAGAAGATGTGAGGTTAAATTCAACAAGGCACACAGATCCACCAGAGGAATCATCGAGAGAGCTTTTGGATTGTTAAAAATGCGCTTTCGTTGTCTTGACCATTCAGGTGGTGTGATGCAGTATGCTCCAGAAAAGGTTGCAAAAATTATTCTTGTATGCTGCATTCTTCATAACATTGCAATAAGAAGAGGATTTGAAATTGAGGATGCAGAAGAAATCTCATTTGATAACTTCCCGGAGGTCATCTGTAATGATGCACCAACAAGACAGGCCATTACGTTGCAGAACACTATTTCAAAGATTGATTTCATCAATAGATTTTATTCACAGGACTTCTATTTTTATGTCATTTAAATAAAAATATAAATTGTGAATTTCTGAATAAAAATTTTGTTTTTTCATCATATAATTTGTGTGATTGACCATTTTGTTTTTTGTTTCTAAATTTTTATAATTGTATGAATTGTAAAAAAGGTCACATTAGAAATTGATTATTAATAAAACTTTAATTTTTATTTAAAACCAACATATTACACAATAACTATATAAACAAAATAATAATAACGATCTAGAATTACATGACTCTCCTACATTACAAACTAACATAAACTACACTATTGATAACTATATTGAACTTACACTAAAAAAAATATACAGAAAACTTCAATTACATTTAACATTACTTATTATTCACTTATTACTTTTACATCCGAAAATTTAAAAAAAATCTATACTGACTATAAATAGTACAACTTTAAAATTATTGTATCAAAATAATTCTAACAATTTAGCAAATATAGAATAATGTTGCATAGAAACACTGAATAACGCGATATTTAGAACATTTTGAGATTTGACACACCTATCTAGAAAGTTGCTATGCGACCAGGGAGGATGAAGAGAATTACACCTTTCACATCTGGGGAAATGATAATTCTAGTCTATGTTATGGACCGATATTTTCCTAAACGCTTAGGGGTGTCCGATGGGTCATGCAAGTTGAAAGGGACAAAACTATATATGAAATGATACGCAGAATGTATCGTGTATCAAAAATTTAAAGGACCAGGCGTCAATGTTTGAGACGCTACAGTGATGTTAAACGTTGAGAACCACTATATTACCAATCCATTAGGAGCCTTTTAAGGACATGTAAGTTGATAAAATTGTTTTTATATTAATATTTGTTTGTGATGTATTGGTAATCTAATACTGAAAAAAAAAAGTACTTGTTTTTCACATTTACATCCCTGCAGTTAAAAAAAAATTATAATTTAAAATCATAATAAAATTATTATTGTTTTAAATTATAAATTAAATGATAAGTTCATCATCAATATGAGACATGAAAGAATAATTAGGTTTAAGTGTACCATATTGATCACTTTCATGTCCATACTGGTTCTTACTGGTATCTATTAACATTATGATTGATGGTTTTCTAATTTTTAATTGGAAATTATTGTTATGTACAAAAGTCTTAAAAATCTAAACACTCTAAAAATTCTAAAAACTAAAAACTCTAAACTTGAATTTACAAAATGTAAAAAAATGATAAACTTTAAAAAACATATGTACAAATAGCAATAATTTTCAAAATACTAAAAAATCTAAACACTATAAACATTCTAAAAACGCAAAAGTCTAAACTTGATTTTATAAAATGTTAAAAAATTTAGAAACTTTAACAAATATATGTACAAATAACAATAATAATATCTTATAGATCAACAAAACAAAATAATATTAATAGAAAAATCTATTTTTTGGATCTTGTTTTGTATATCTGTATTCACTATTTCAGATAAGAAGAAAGAAAATATTTGTGGTGCTCCTCCTCCACGTTATGTAAGGCCTATTCTAAATTTGACACCTAGAAGTGAGGCTAGATCCCCACCCTTGCCACTGTCTTTGCTTGACAGACAATTGTCCCCACAGAAACGAGGTGTCAGGCACCTAACTGTCGTACATACACCTCAAGGTACAAAAGGAACCATGGATTAAATATCTATAGTTATAGAACTGATAAATTTATTCATGAATAGTTTTTTTTGTTATTAACAGAAACCAATAAAAGAGTGTTGAAAACGAAGAAAAAAGGTTCAGAAGAATATTACAATTTTCTTCTACAGAAGGTAGGTACAATTTTTGTAATTGTGTTCTTAAATAATCATTCATAGATAGTGACAATGAAGAAAATAATGCTCCTGAAAGGAGGTCATTAACTTCACCCTCAATGCAACTAGGTAATTGTTTATTATTTTTAAATTTACTATATTATTAAATATTATAGTCAAATCAATAAAAAAATATATACATCAAATTATAAATATATTTTACAGATGCAAGTAGTGAGATAAACTCAACCAATATTTCTGATATTAATAATGACTTGGACATATCTATGGTTTCTAAATCGACACAGACAAGTCCAGCTATGGAAAATACCCCCTCTAATATAAATGGTAATACATTATTGATAACTGCTTATTAAATGATTTTTAGTATAAAAATGGTATCACAATCCTTATTTTTTTTTTTATAAATTTTGTTTTCTTATCTAGATTCCGGGGTACAAGTTGTATCACAAGTGCAATCCTCTGTTTGTGAAGAAATTAAAAAAATAATGGATTCTATCAAGAATTTTAATACACAGGTTCAAAATCTCTTACAAAAGTTATGTTATGGAAAACAGATAAGCAATGATTGCAATTTAATTTAATTTGCTTTTTTTTTCATTTGCACTTTGATGACATTAAAATTGTAATTTTTTTTATTTTAAAATGGTGAATTTCAAAACCAAAAATGACTGTAGTGGCCTGGAGGACCCTCATATCTTTTTTTATAATGCGTTTTTGTTTCCTATTTGTTAAAAATCCGGATTTAATAAATTTTAAATTTGGTTCAATTAGATTTGTCTTTGTGTACAATTAATTTTAAACCTTTAAATGATTCCAAGTAAATTTAGAAAAGAAAAAGAAAATAAAATCAAATAAGAATAAACTTTAATAAACCTATGTACAAATAACAATAAAAATATATTCTGGATCAACAAAAAAACAATAATAATAACCTAAAAAAATTAAAAAAATGCACTAATGCAACCTTTGTCTTTTAGGATGTGGCAACTCTTGGCTCTGATGTCTATCTCTAATAAAATCTAACAAAGATTGCATAGTAGTTTGAGCCATCTGCATGTTATTTTCGGCTATTGCCAAGGCCCTGGTTATATGTTGGTTCCTTTCCCTGTCCATTTCTCTTTGCCACTGAAAGAATTCACGGTCCAGTTCCAACCATTGCTGGTTGTAATTGTCAAACCTTTCTAAATGTCCAGACAAAATATCCTGAACCTGTCTACTGTCTGCTCTATATCCTCTGGCAAGATTTAACATTTCATTTAGAGCAGCATCTTCCAAAGGTACATGCTCTTGGACAATATGTTCAGCTTGTGGGTGTTCCAAAGGTTCAATTGCCTGTTCTTGAACTACATCAGCAGGTGGCGAATTTGGATTTTCATCATCATTAGATGGGTTTATTACAGGCTCATGAATATCAAAATCCTGATCTTGTGCCATCTGTGTTAGGTCAGGTGTTAGGCTTCCACTTTCTTGAGATCTAACCTCTGGTGCTGTAACTGGAACAAGATTCAGAATGACCTCTCTAGAAGAATCATCCTCATCACCGATATCTCAGAAAAAAAAAAAGAATTAGAAATTTAAAAATAAAGTTAAAAAAAAAAGGGGCAGATCAAAATTTGTTCCTACATTAATGGTTAGAGGAGTTACTATACAAGAGAAATTTATACAGTCATGTTGGATTTAAACAATAAGATTAAAGGCCTTCCTAATAAATAATTGTGATTTTACATGGTTAAACTGCTTGCATATAAAATCACAATACATAAAATAATATTGGATGGATGTAACATGAAAAAGAATAAAGTATAAAATATATTAAGTACAGGGGCATTTAATGTTAGTCTATCCATCTCACAGTCTCACAGTTTGAATATCAATCTATAGACATTACAAGTTTTAAATTTTACAGTTACTTTGTACCAAAATTATTTGTCTTGTCATCCTATATTTACTTTACAAAAGTAACTTACCATCGAAAAGTGGTGCAGAATCGGTCACCATGGCTCTGAAGAGACGTCCAACATCTGCTGTAAAATTAAGAAATATAAATGAAAGATTAATATATAATTGATATTAAAATATTAAACGGTGTATATATAAGTGTTTTAAAGATACATACCAGAGCTTCTTCCAATAGCTGTATCTGGTGTACTGCTCCTTACATCTGGAATAGTATCAGCAGACGATAGGCTGTGGCTGGTATTGGTTTTGGAGCGTATATATTGCCCATGTGGTGGTTCTTGTCTTATATTCACATGATGTGATGTCGAAGGACGTGGTAGCTGTGATGAAGAGGTAGATGGGGTATGGACAGATGCAGAGGTCGATGCTCGAACAGAACCACCTATGAAATAGTAAATACAGATTTCAATTAATACATTAAATAAAATTTTAACTTTGAGGTGCAATTTGTGCAATGTTAAGCAAATGTAAAATTTACTCCTATTATTAAATTTTCTTCCTTCAACTTGTATCTTTATTTGAAATGCACTAAGTAAAGGGTCACTAAACCCGTCTTTCTTTCATGATTCCAATAGAGAATACAATTTTACAAAAAAAAAACATTCAAATTTACTTCTATTATCTAATTTGATTCATTCTTTAGATATCCTTTGTTGAATAAATAGCAATGCACATGGGTGAGCCAATGACAAGAGGCATCTATGTGCAGCCACCAATCAGCAGCTACTGAGCATATCAATATATGTTTTTCAACAAAGAATATCAAGAAAATAAAGCAAATTAGATAATAAAAATAAATTATACAGTTAATTACAATTGCATGCTCTTTCTAAATAAAAATAGGGTTTCATTTAACTTTAAAAAAAGTGCTTTCCATGTTCCATGTAGGCCTTATTTTTTAAAATAAATAATGCAATAGAAAAAAAAAATTGTAGTATATTAGAAACTTGAAAATGTTTTTCATACTCTCTTTATGAATCATGAATGCATACTTTTTGGTTCAGTGGAACTTTAAAGAAATAGATACACACAGAAGTAATCAAATTACAAAATCAATTTTAAAGGTACAGTAAACCAAAAATTTTTCAATCATGATTTAGTTACAGAATACAATTTTATAAAACATTAACGTAAGAGACACATTTTTGGTGCAGACAATTAAACAATATAAATATTAATTGGGAGATTAATTTATAATTACCTCGAATATCGCTATCACAGTCATCAGTTATGTCCTCAATGACCTCCGTGCCAAGCCTCTGTAAAACCTTTCTTTCAAAGTCAGTCAAATCTGCGACATAAGGTTGTCCGCCTCCAGTACCATGTGCATATTGCTTTTCTTTGGCAATTTTGGCTTTAGTTTGACGCTTGATATAATTGAACCTTTTTTTGCAGGAGTCAATATCTTTTTTAGTTGGTCCTTGAGCACTCACAGCGTCACTAATTTTTTCCCAAATAAACTTCTTACGAGCACCGGGGGTTTGCTTGATTCGACTACCATAAATATTGTCATAATATTCGAGTAATAGATCAACAAGTTCATTCTGTTGATGAGAGAAATTAGGGTTGCAAGTCTTCTTAGAAGTTGCAGAATCTCCGGAGCAATCCATCTTCTCAAAGTGAATACCGAAAAGTAAATAAACAATATTCTAAGATTTCTGGGAAAATGCACATTCTTATACATGTCAGCAGTCGGACATTGCCGCTTGTCTGACGATTATGACACCTAGATGGTCACGTGGGTGAAGAACTAAACCAATTAGGTCGCAGACTGCTTAGTAACTTTGCTCTTTCGCGCCAAACGAAGGTTCAAAGTCATCAATAATCCGATTGTCTTCGAGACACAATAGACGCAAAATTTTACGGCTTGGTTTTTAGTACATTCATGTAACGAAGTTCTATCTGCATGGTGCGAATGCCGGTGGGTGAATTCGATACGGTCTGTGCGAAAATTTTGACGCCTTAGTACATGGCGCCCATTATCTGTCTCTAACAGATTGAGATAAGATCAAAATTTTCAGTATTTAAAGCAAGAACATATAAACATTGAACATGTAAAACAATTGTGTATACAGGTCCAAAATGATGAATTCGGCTTTCTCCAATCACAGTGTTGCCCCAGACCATGATTCCCCCGGGGGGGAAAGCAGTGACTGGAGGAAGCCAGATTCGTCATTTGACGTATGAAGAGGCTTCCGACGGCCAGGGGAATCGCTGGAGCAGCTGTCAGGATTAAAAGGTAAGTTTTTGAAGAAAACAAATGAAATGTCAATTTTGAGGAATTAAAGTGCCCTTGTTTTTAATAGGATTATTAAAAACCGGGCACTAATTCATCAACATTGACCTTCACTTTAAGAGCATAAGTAAATACGAGTAGGTGTTGCATATCTCCTGATGAAAATATAAAACAAATCCCTACATCTCAAGCTTGCTAGCGGTCATAGGCCTCTATTTATCAAGGTCTGGCGGACCTGATCCGACAGTGCGGATCAGGTCCGCCAGACCTCACTGAATACGGCGAGCAATATGCTCGCCGTATTCAGCATTGCACCAGCAGCTCACAAGAGCTGCTGGTGCAACGCCGCCCCCTGCAGACTCGCGGCCAGTGGGCCACCAGCAGGGGGGTGTCAATCAACCCGATCATACTCGATCGGGTTGATTTCTGGCGTTGTCTGTCCGCCTGCTCAGAGCAGGCGGACAGGTTATGGAGCAGCGGTCTTTGAGACCGCTGCTTCATAACTGCTGTTTCTGGCGAGCCTGCAGTCTCGCCAGAAACATGGGGCATCAAGCTCCATTCGGAGCTTGATATATAGGCCCCATAGAGTGTAGTGCTTCTTTAATAATTTATACAAAGTCAGGCATAGCCCTTTGGGGATAAGGAGATTTGGATACAAATGACAGCTATAAATTGCTATTCTGTGCTCTAAAAGATTATATAACCCAATACACTTACAAGGGTGGTGTTTTCTTGTAACAAAGGGATTATATGCCACAAACAAGGGGTGCAAATTAATCAGCTACAGAGCCAGTGGAAATTGTTGCCATTTGGCAAACATAAGTAAATGCTACAATATTGTAATAACTGAGTATACAGACTGTATTCTTGATAACATTATCTTTATTTTATATAAGTGTGGCTACACTTCAGTTACCAGAATATAACCATCATGTGTCTAAGCATAACATACTACATGGAAAAATATATTATACCTGTTCATATCTCCATCCTCTGATTACTAATAAAAGAGCTAGTGATATTAGATACCATTGTCCTAACTCACTATGTAATCTATTGCTGAATTTGGTATTTATCCTATTGAGCTTTAGAAGTTGGTGGCCTTATATATACAGTAACCGCACAACACGTATTCCTGTCTACAATACAATATATCTCAAAGGCAATATTATTTCTATTACAGGAATTATGTCATCAGATCTTTAGTTGTTTTTAATGTGTTTTCACACTGGGTCCCTAATTTTAGTTTTATACCAATAAAAGTTATAATTTATTTTTGTCCTTATTATCTCTCCACAAGAGTCCAGGCTGAGTGCTATAAGTGCAGTCTTTTCCAGAGGGTCCTTCCCTCGTCAGTATGTAATGTTTGAACACTGCACAGCACCACATTCCTTCCTTGAATATGTATTGAGACTGTAATTAAATAGTCTCTAAATTATTGGAATTATAGGAAAGCTAGCCGCTGTGGTGTTGTGTACAAATAACTATTGAGATAGTCTATTGTAGGAGATGAGAGGGAGAGTCAGTGTAAGGTGAGGCTTGTACTGCCTACATTACAAATGAAGGCTAATGTACATTAAAAGTATTACTGCGGTAGGGGGATCGCATATGTGGTTTAATTTACTATAAACAGAGGCTTTACTTTCATGGTGGTTTTTTAGAGGGAAGGTGTCCAATTCAAATGCTTCAATACTTAAGGGACAGTTAACACCAGAATTTTTGTTGTTTTAAAAGATAATCCCTTTATTACCCATTCCCCAGTTTTGCATAACCCACACTGTTATATTAATATACTTCTTACCTCTGTAATTAACCTGTATCTAAGCATCTTCTGACAGCCCCTGATCACATGACATTTTATTTATTATCTATTGACTTCCATTTTAGCCAATTAGTGCAGTGTCTGCCACTAGCCATGGGCGGGATCACAATGTTATCTATATGGTTTACATGAACTAGCTCTCCCCTGTTGGGAAAAGCAAATAAAAAAAGCATGTGATAAGAAGTGGCCTTTAAGGGCTTAGACATTATCATATGAGCCTTCCTAGGTTTAGCTTTCAACTATGAATACCAAGAGAACAAAGCAAAATTGGCGATAAAAGTAAATTGGTAAGTTATTTAAAATTACATGCCCTTTTTGAAAAATGAAAAAAAAAAAATTGGACTTAACTGTCCCTTTAGTTACTTGTTTCTGAGACAAAAACAACCTCTATGAATTATGCATTGGAGAGGATAGGAATACTAGTTTAGAAAAACTCTAATCTTTCAACAATCATTTATTATTAATGGCCACTTTCAAGTTAAGACTGGAATTCAAAACTGTCTAATTAATGGCTAAGCATTGTTCTTTACCTCTCATGTACGTTGTAAATATTGATCTTTTTTTATCTGTCAGCAGAATCTGTTAGATTATGATATGAAATTGCTTCTATGTTTTATTATCTAAAATATTTAATATGTTTAATATACATGTATGCAAGGTGAAAATCTCACTGTGGGCTAATCATCTAAAGGTCTCTGGCCTGGTAAGATTATTTAAGAATGCTCGTCAGTACTGGTGGAATTATCTAAAGCCACTTTCTTCTATAAGGTACGACGAGTCCACGGATTCATCCTTTACTTGTGGGATATTATCCTCCTGCTAACAGGAAGTGGCAAAGAGCACCACAGCAGAGCTGTCTATATAGCTCCTCCCTTAGCTCCACCCCCCAGTCATTCTCTTTGCCTACTCTAAGTACTAGGAAGGGTAAAGTGAAAGATGTGATAAAATATTAGTTTTTAATTTCTTCAAGCAAATAAGATGAGGACCAAACAAAATAATTTTCGTTCCTTTCGAAACTTCAAAGGTGGTCCCTCTACCTCTTCCCCTGCTGCAAAGCAAGAGGGGAATTTTGCCCAATCCAAGTCAGTCTGGAGACCTAACCAGACTTGGAACAAAGGTAAACAGGCCAAGAAGCCCGCTGCTGCCACCAAGACAGCATGAAGGGGTAGCCCCCGATCCGGGACCGGATCTAGTAGGGGGCAGACTTTCTCTCTTTGCTCAGGCTTGGGCAAGAAACGTTCAGGACTCCTGGGCTTTAGAAATCATAACCCAGGGGTATCTTCTAGATTTCAAAGATTCTTCTCCAAGGGGTAGATTCCATCTTTCTCAATTGTCTGTAAACCAGACAAAAAGAGAGGCATTCTTACGCTGTGTAGAAGACCTATATACCATGGGAGTGATCTGCCCAGTTCCGAAAACAGAACAGGGGCAGGGGTTCTACTCCAATCTGTTTGTGGTTCCCAAAAAAGAGGGAACCTTCAGACCAATTTTAGATCTCAAGATCCTAAACAAATTCCTCAGAGTCCCATCCTTCAAGATGGAGACCATTCGGACTATTTTACCAATGATCCAGGAGGGTCAATATATGACCACCGTGGACTTAAAGGATGCGTATCTACACATCCCTATCCACAAAGATTATCACCAGTTCCTCAGGTTCACCTTTCTGGACAAGCATTACCAGTTTGTGGCTCTTCCCTTCGGGTTGGCCACAGCTCCCAGAATTTTCACAAAGGTGCTAGGGTCCCTTCTGGCGGTTCTAAGGCCGCGGGGTATAGCAGTGGCGCCTTATCTGGACGATATCTTAATTCAGGCGTTATCTTACCAACTAGCCAAATCTCACACAGACATCGTGTTGGCTTTTCTAAGATCTCACGGGTGGAAGGTGAACATAAAAAATAGTTCACTTATCCCTCTCACAAGAGTTCCATTCCTGGGAACTCTGATAGATTCGGTGGACATGAAAATATTTCTGACGGAGGTCAGGAAATCAAAGATTTTAACCACCTTCCGAGCTCTTCATTCCATTCCTCGGCCATCAGTGGCTCAGTGTATGGAGGTAATCGGTCTAATGGTAGCGGCAATGGACATAGTTCCGTTTACTTGCTTGCATCTCAGACCACTGCAACTATGCATGCTCAATCAGTGGAATGGGGATTATGCAGATTTATTGCCTCAGATAAATCTGGATCAAGAGACCAGAGACTCTCTTCTTTGGTGGTTGTCACAGGATCATCTGTCCCAGGGAATGTGTTTCCGCAGGCCAGCATGGGTCATAGTGACGACGGACGCCAGCCTATTGGGCTGGGGTGCAGTCTGGAATTCCCTGAAAGCACAGGGTTTGTGGACTCAGGAGGAGGCTCTCCTCCCGATAAATATTCCAGAACTAAGAGCAATCTTCAACGCGCTTCAGGCGTGGCTTCAGCTGGCTTCGGCCAGATTCATAAGATTCCAGTTGAACAATATCATGACTGTAGCATATATCAATCATCAGGGGGGAACAAAGAGTTCTCTAGCGATGATAGAGGTTACCAAAATAATTCAATGGGCAGAGACTCACTCTTGCCATCTATCAGCAATCTATATCCCAGGAGTGGAGAACTGGGAAGCGGATTTTCTAAGTCGTCAGACTTTTCATCCGGGGGAGTGGGAACTCCATCCGGAGGTGTTTGCACAATTGATTCAGCAATGGGGCACACCAGAATTGGATCTGATGGCGTCTCATCAGAACGCCAAACTTCCTTGTTACGGGTCCAGGTCAAGGGATCCTCAGGCAGTACTGATAGATGCTCTAGCAGTACCCTGGTCGTTCAACCTGGCTTATGTGTTTCCAGAATCAAACAGGAGAGAGCCTCAGTGATTTAGATAGCACCTGCGTGGCCACGCAGGACTTGGTATGCAGACCTGGTGGACATGTCATCTCTTCCACCATGGACTCTGCCACTGAGACAGGACCTTCTTATTCAAGGTCCGTTCCAGCATCCAAATCTAGTTTCTCTGTGGCTGACTGCTTGGAGATTGAACGCTTAATTTTATCCAAGCAAGGGCTCTCTGAGTCGTTCATAGATACCTTGATTCAGGCTCGAAAGCCTGTCACTAGGAAAGTTTATCATAAGATATGGCGTAAATATCTTTAATGGTGCGAATCCAAAGGCTACTCATGGAGTAAGATCAGGATTCCTAGGATTTTGTCCTTTCTCCAAGAAGGATTTTAGAAGGGGCTATCAGCGAGTTCCTTAAAGGGACAGATATCTGCTTTATCAATTCTACTGCACAAGCGTCTGGCAGATGTTCCAGATGTTTAGTCGTTCTGTCAGGCTTTAGTTAGAATCAAGCCTGTGTTTAAACCTGTTGCTCCGCCATGGAGTTTGAATTTAGTTCTTAAAGTTCTTCAAGGGGTTCCGTTTGAACCTATGCATTCCATAGATATTAAGCTTCTATCTTGGAAAGTTCTGTTTTTAGTTGCTATCTCTTCGGCTCGAAGAGTTTTTGAACTATCTGCATTGCAATGTGACTCGCCTTATCTGGTTTTCCATGCTGATAAGGTGGTTTTGCGTACCAAACCTGGATTCCTTCCTAAGGTTGTTACTAATAGGAATATCAATCAGGAAATTGTTGTTCCTTCTCTGTGTCCTAATCCTTCCACTAAGAAGGAGCGTCTGTTGCACAACTTGGACGTGGTTCGTGCTTTGAAGTTTTACTTGCAAGCAACCAAAGATTTCCGTCAAACATCTTCTTTGTTTGTTGTCTATTCTGGAAAACGTAGAGGTCAAAAAGCTATGGCTACCTCTCTTTCTTTTTGGCTGAAAAGCATCCTCCGTTTGGCATATGAGACTGCTGGACAGCAGACTCCTGAAAGGATTACAGCTCACTCTACTAGAGCGGTGGCTTCCACATGGGCTTTTAAAAATTATGCTTCTTTTGAACAGATTTGTAAGGCTGCGACTTGGTCTTCGCTTCATACCTTTTCCAAATTTTCCAAATTTGATACTTTTGCTTCTTCGGAGGCTATTTTTGGGAGAAAAGTTTTTCAAGCAGTGGTGCCTTCTGTTTAACCATCTGTCTTGTCCCTCCCGTTCATCCGTGTCCTGTAGCTTTGGTATTGTATCCCACAAGTAAAGGATGAATCCGTGGACTCGTCGTACCTTATAGAAGAAAAGTAAATTCATGCTTACCTGATAAATTAATTTCTTTTATGGCACGATGAGTGCACGGCCCGCCCTGTCATTTTAAGACAGATTATATTTTTTGATTTTAAACTTCAGTTACCTCTGCACCTTTTAGTTTCTCCTTTTTCTTCCTGTACCTTCGGTCGAATGGTGCTCTTTGCCACTTCCTGTTAGCAGGAGGATAATATCCCACAAGTAAAGGATGAATCCGTGGACTCGTCGTACCATAGAAGAAATTAATTTATCAGGTAAGCATAAATTTACTTTTTTACTTTGAAAAATTATATCTCGCTAAGGGGCATATACTGCTTTAACATATGGGGAGGAGATACATACATTTCAAAGTGCACAACGAAAATCATAATTTTAAAAATCATAAAAAATGATTAATTGAACAATTCACACAAAAATACACATGAAAATATTGTATTGTTAAGGTGCATCAAAAATCATAACAAAATTGTTCACCAAAAATAGTATTTTATCAAAAACGTAATGTATGTAAATTACAGAGGAATAAATCCTAATTTTAGTACAAAATACAAAGCATAATTGTTTTTATTATAAAACTAGGCGATAAGCCTGCCCAAACCTAAAATAACACAAATTAAAAAATGTTACATTACATAAAAAAATAAACAAAGCTATCCAAAATAAAAAATGTAAACCTAAACTAATACCTCTATAAAAAATCCCCCCAAAAATAAGAACACCCCCTAATCTAATACTAAACTACCAATAGCCCTTAAAAGGGCTTTTGTTGGGCATTGCCCTAAGTTAAACAGCTCTTTTACCTCAACAAATTACCAATTACCCCCAACAGTAAGTCCCCCCACCCACCAAAGCCCCCAAAATAAAAAACTTAAACTACCCATTGACCCTAAAGTTGCATTTGTATGGGTATTGCCCTTAAAAGGGCATTCAGCTGTTTTACTGCCCTTAAAAGGGCAATCAGCTTTTTCCCAGACCATTAAATCTCTAATCTTAAAAATAAACAAAAAATCCTAACATTAAGCCCCAAATAGGTACTCACCGTTCCTAAAGTCTGGCGGAGAAGGTCTTCTTCCAGGCAGCTCCATCATCTTCTATCTTTATCCGGAACAAAGGCGGCATGGAGGTGAGGAGCTGTCTTCCCCAATGCGTGGATTCTCAGCGGCGGTCCTCAACGGTGGTCCTCGGCGGCCGCGGCCACGTTCCTCAGCGGCATGGAGGTTCCTCTTTATCCGATATTTGTCGTACACTGAAGATTGAATGCAAGGTACTGCAATCAATTTGGGGTACCTTGCATTCCTATTGGCTGAAATTTTTAAATCAGCCAATAGGATTAGAGCTTAATCCTGCTTTTGCAGGTTGTATTTCCTTGTATCTAAGGAGCTACATATCTTTAAACTGAACTACCTACAAGTCTGTCCTGTGTTCCCTGTTTACTAAGGATTTATTAACTGCACATCAAAACAACTGCTGCATTCAGCTCTCTGGATATCAGATTGCAAGGTGCAAAGGATTTAATTACTTAGCATTTCTTCCTGCTTAAAGGGACACTGAACCCAAATGTTTCTTTTGTGATTCAGATAGAGCATGCCATTTTAAGCAACTTTCTAATTTACTCCTATTATCAATTTTTTCTTCATTCTCTTGCTATCTTTATTTGAAAAAGAAGGCATCTAAGCTTTTTTTTTGGTTTAGACTCTGGACAGCACTTTTTTATTGGTGGATGAATTTATCCACAAATCAACAAGAACAACCCAGATTGTTCACCAAAAATGGTCCGGCATCTAAACTTACATTCTTGCATTTCAAATAAAAATACCAAGAGAATGAAGAAAATTTGATAATAGGAGTAAATTAGAAAGTTGCTTAAAATGTCATGCTCTATCTGAATCACAAAAGAAAAAAATTGGGTTCAGTGTCCCTTTAAGGGAACTTTCATAATTACAGTTCTCTGCCAAATCTGTTGCCTGCTGACAGTTTGTTGCTGTTACAGTGATATTCCTTCTCTCAGCAATTCAGACTAATTCGTATCCAGGATTTCTACATATTGCTTCTCCCTGCCTGGTAAGCAAATACCTCTGATGTCTTAGTGTAATTAAGAACTGTTACAATTTTAAAGCCTGCTTTTTCTCCTGCAAACCTTAGCATAAAGGTATATTAAAGAACTGTAATATTTTCACCTAATAACCTGCTGTTGCTTTATTAATATTACCAGCAAAACAAATCTGCACTGAACAGTTAACCCCTCCTGAGAAGCATTGCTAGGCAAACGTTGATCTCAACTAGTTATGAAGACTGAGTTAATCATAAATGTACAGAACTCATGAGTGAAAGAGTAAAAAAAATCTAATAGTAAAACTTAACTTTTAATTAGTAACACTACTTAAAATATGCGGGAAAGAAATTACATTAAAAAAAGTAATAGTTTGGCTGCTCGTTCAGAAAGTAAATTGTATTACGTAATACACTGTATAGGAAAATAAAGTGAATGGATTACAAGTATTGGATAGCTAGAAGATTGATCTAATATTAATGTAATTATATAGAATCAGTATCATATATTATGGTTATATTGGATGTTAAATTTGATACTGATGTATGGGTGCCTAAATTTTGTGTATGATTAGGCACTAATATATGGGCAAATAGTGTATTAAAGATATATCAGTATTATTTAACTATAAGCACTATGCAGCAAGATATAGAGGTTGAATATCAAACTGACGTTTGTTAAACATCTGATAGTTGATAATCATTTGTTAACCATTAAATAGTGGTGTTTTTGTGCTCAAACAAGATATAAAGGTTAAATATCAGATTGTCGTTTGTTAAACATCTGATAGTTTATAGTCGTTTGTTGAACATCAAATGGTAATGTTTTTAATGGCTATGCATCAATATCTGTGTTATTTAACTATAAGCACTCTGCAGCAAGATAGACATCTGATAGTTTGTAGTCGTTTGTTGAACATCAAAGGGTAATGTTTTTAATTAGCTATGCATCAATATCTGTGTTGTTTAACTATAAGCACTATGTAGCAAGATAAGAGGTTAAATATCAAACTGACGTTTGTTAAACATCTGATAGTTGATAGTCATTTGTTAACCATTAAATAGTGGTGTTTTTGTGCTCAAACAAGATATAACGGTTAAATATCAGATTGTCGTTTGTTAAACATCTGATAGTTGATAGTCATTTGTTGAACATCAAATGGTAATGGTTTTAATGGCTATACATCAAATATAACTGAGTTATTGATCATTGGTTGATCATTAGTATATTGTGTAATAATTGATAGATGTTTATTTAGCATCAAATTATCATTTGTTGAGTATCAAATAGTTGGTCGTCAATTGTTAAACATCAGACTATATCACTCAAGTATCGATTCTGAAAAAACATATATAGAATCCAAAAATTATAATAATATACTGAAAAAACATATATAGAATCCAAAAATTATAATAATATACTCATATTTAAAATAATCAGCATACAGTAACAATAATAAAACAAATTTTCCAATAAACATATCTCAAACTAAGTCAATCTGTAGATCTCCAAAAAACAGACAAGTATGATAAACTCCATACCAACACTAAATAATATATATATCCAGATATAGAATTACTAAAATTTAAAAATCAAAGAAGTTCAGTAATAAATATCTTTTGATATTTCAATTCAAATACCTTATTTATAATTTGACAATATTAATGCTCACTTAATCAATATTTATGATGTAATCACCTACAGGGATATTCTAGATGTTCCTATGTACCATATTCACACAAGTATTTTGCACTCTTATTTTTCAATGTAACACATCCTTACAAGTATTTTGCACTCTTAATTCAATACATATTCATTTGTCACTTTCATACATTATCATCAATGTAATATATTCACATAAGTATTTCACACTCTTATCTTTCAATGCAACACATCCTCATAAGTATCTTGCACTCTCAATTTAATACACATTCATGTGTCACTTTTACACATTATCACCTCAATATATTCACAATATGATAAAAATATATAAGGGTTTCTAAAAATTAATAAAGAATGCCGCCCTCAAATTGTATGATATATATATTTTTTTTTTTACTATTTCAACATATTTTATAATTCACACAGATCAATATATCATGTCACTGATATTTCTTCTGGACAATCAGGAAATAATATCCACACAAAAGTTCATCACAACCTTCACTCCAATCACATTTAAATCATAACACATTTTTTTCACAATTTTTTTATTTCCATTCACAATTTCACCTCAACACATGTATCTTAAGTTAAAAAACTAATTTTTTAATAATAATATTTTATCAATCATTGAATGAAACACAGCAATCAAATATTATAAATAAATTGACATATATATAAAATAAATATATGTAAGACTATTTATTATATAATTTATACATAATTCTAATAACAAAATATATATATAAAAATTACATTTCATCAACTATATGATACTAATATATTGATGCTATTAACAACCAAATCATCTGGTTACAGAAAAACACAATTTAATTCACAAGTAAAATCATGCTTCTGAAAATGAATAAGTATCTAATGTTTAGCTTGAAATAAATACATTGTAACAATACTTGTAAGTCCAAAACAAATATAACATAACTTGGAATAAGACACTTCATGTGACTATGACTACAACACCCAGAATCCTCAGTACCACGCCATCGCAATTACGTTGTCACAAAAGGCGGAGTCAAACCGGCAACATGGGTATATAAAGCAAAACAAAACGCTATGATCGCGATAACCCTTTGAGAAAGCCGTGGTAGACGGCGAAACATGTTACGGACCTAGGGATGTGGTGAGGAGTCAATGCGAACTCCTGTATTTTAGTTGAAGTAATTTTTGGCGCTCATTAATTCACAAACGTTATTAGATTACGAAAATACAAGCTATACTTTATAGCTGTACTTTAAGAGGAGGATAAAGCAATAAGACTGAAATATTTCGTAGTAGTATTACAAGTATTACTAAATTCATGGCAATAGTGTAAAAACAATTACCACACAAAGTAGATCCGAACCTCAGCAAACAATAAACTCATTTTGCAACACTACGCTTGACTAGTAATTTGCAATAAGGTGTTTACTATAAAGTTGCACTTCAAATCTTATAAAATCCTAAGAAGATATTTTAATGTGTTAATATCGGATGCAGCACTGCTTCGGTAGCTTAATAATTAGCAACGATAAATGCACAGAACAGTTACCGCACAGTGATTACTGCAAACAAATAAAGAACCAGCTGACTTACGATACTATATTTAACCACAGTGATTGTTGCAAACATAAACACAGAACTAGCCAACTTACGAGACTGTGCTCAATCAGAAATTGGTAACAGATTCTTACCTCACTTTTGCATTATAAATTTTATAAATATGTGAAGCAAGATCATTATGATTTAAATTATTAAAACACATTTCTGTGGCAGTCTAACAAGTAGCAGTGACAACTATGCAATAACATAATATATACATTTAATTTATTAGTCATTTGTTTTATAAAGTTGAGTATTTGAGCTAAATAATGTAAATACTTTAAGGCCACTTCTTGGTAAAACTGCAAGCAACTACCAATCAACTATTGGTTTAAAAATACAGATAAAACTTATACATATACAGGGAGTGCAGAATTATTAGGCAAGTTGTATTTTTGAGGATTAATTTTATTATTGAACAACAACCATGTTCCTAATGAACCCAAAAAACTCATTAATATCAAAGCTGAATAGTTTTGGAAGTAGTTTTTAGTTTGTTTTTAGTTATAGCTATTTTAGGGGGATATCTGTGTGTGCAGGTGACTATTACTGTGCATAATTATTAGGCAACTTAACAAAAGACAAATATATACCCATTTCAATTATTTATTTTTACCAGTGAAACCAATATAAAATCTCAACATTCACAAATATACATTTCTGACATTCAAAAACAAAACAAAAACAAATCAGTGACCAATATAGCCACCTTTCTTTGCAAGGACACTCAAAAGCCTGCCATCCATGGATTCTGTCAGTGTTTTGATCTGTTCACCATCAACATTGCGTGCAGCAGCAACCACAGCCTCCCAGACACTGTTCAGAGAGGTGTACTGTTTTCCCTCCTTGTAAATCTCACATTTGATGATGGACCACAGGTTCTCAATGGGGTTCAGATCAGGTGAACAAGGAGGCCATGTCATTAGATTTTCTTCTTTTATACCCTTTCTTGCCAGCCACGCTGTGGAGTACTTGGACGCGTGTGATGGAGCATTGTCCTGCATGAAAATCATGTTTTTCTTGAAGGATGCAGACTTCTTCCTGTACCACTGCTTGAAGAAGGTGTCTTCTAGAAACTGGCAGTAGGACTGGGAGTTGAGCTTGACTCCATCCTCAACCCGAAAAGGCCCCACAAGCTCATCTTTGATGATACCAGCCCAAACCAGTACTCCACCTCCACCTTGCTGGTGTCTGAGTCGGACTGGAGCTCTCTGCCCTTTCCCAATCCAGCCACGGGCCCATCCATCTGGCCCATCAAGACTCACCTCATTTCATCAGTCCATAAAACCTTAGAAAAATCAGTCTTGAGATATTTCTTGGCCCAGTCTTGACGTTTCAGCTTGTTTGTCTTGTTCAGTGGTGGTCGTCTTTCAGCCTTTCTTACCTTGGCCATGAGTATTGCACACCTTGTGCTTTTTGGCACTCCAGTGATGTTGCAGCTCTGAAATATGGCCAAACTGGTGGCAAGTGGCATCTTGGCAGCTGCACGCTTGACTTTTCTCAGTTCATGGGCAGTTATTTTGCGCCTTGGTTTTTCCACACGCTTCTTGCGACCCTGTTGACTATTTTGAATGAAACGCTTGATTGTTCGATGATCACGCTTCAGAAGCTTTGCAATTTTAAGAGTGCTGCATCCCTCTGCAAGATATCTCACTATTTTTGACTTTTCTGAGCCTGTCAAGTCCTTCTTTTGACCCATTTTGCCAAAGGAAAGGAAGTTGCCTAATAATTATGCACACCTTATATAGGGTGTTGATGTCATTATACCACACCCCTTTTCATTACAGAGATGCACATCACCTAATATGCTTAATTGGTAGTAGGCTTTCGAGCCTATACAGCTTGGAGTAAGACAACATGCATAAAGAGGATGATGTGGTCAAAATACTCATTTGCCTAATAATTCTGCACTCCCTGTATATCTTTCTCAAACATGGAAAAACTGTGCTTTTAGCAAAGGAACTATTAAAGATGATGAATGAGATAACCTGCTAACTAAAAAGTGTAATCATTTAAAAAAAACAGCAGGCAACAATACGAGATACAAAAAATTATTTAATCACAATAAACAGTGTCAATATGCAATAGTACATTACGGAAAGTAAAAAAAACTACAGTTAACAAATTACTATTGAAATAAAGCATTATTATCTTTTATACAAAATATAACGCACTATCTGTGCAATATTATATCGTTGGTAACTGTATGCTCACATGCTATTAATTATCATCAAATGTATAATCATACTATCAGTGGATTATAAGCTGTGGATAAAATACTAAACAAGCATACTGCTATTATATCATATGAATAAAATTGATGTTCAATTTATGATCAACAACATTATAATAATCGATTTACAGCTGTCCAAATAGCCTGATGTTTAACAAACGACGACCAACTATTTGATACTCAACAAATGATAATTTGATGCTAAATAAACATCTATCAATTATTACACAATATACTAATGATCAACCAACGATCAGTAACTCAGTGATATTTGATGTATAGCCATTAAAAACATTACCATTTGATGTTCAACAAACGATTATCAACTATCAGATGTTTAACAAACGACAATCTGGTATTTAACTGTTATATCTTGTTTGAGCACAAAAACACCACTATTTAATGGTTAACAAATGACTATCAACTATCAGATGTTTAACAAACGTCAGTTTGATATTTAACCTCTTATCTTGCTACATATTGCTTATAGTTAAACAACACAGATATTGATGCATAGCCATTAAAAACATTACCATTTGATGTTCAACAAACGACTACAAACTATCAGATGTCTATCTTGCTGCAGAGTGCTTATAGTTAAATAACACAGATATTGATGCATAGCCATTAAAAACATTACCATTTGATGTTCAACAAACGACTATAAACTATCAGATGTTTAACAAACGACAATCTGATATGTAACCTTTATATCTTGTTTGAGCACAAAAACACCACTATTTAATGGTTAACAAATGATTATCAACTATCAGATGTTTAACCCCTTAACGACCAACGACGTATGGGGTACGTCCTGCAAAAAAATGCAGTTAATGACCAAGGACGTACCCCGTACGTCGTTGGTCTTTGAAAGCAGTGGAAGCGATCCTGATCACTTCCAACTGCTTTCATGTTATAGCAGTGATGCCTCGATATTGAGGCATCCTGCTATAACATTTTTTAGCCCACCGATGAAGAGAGAGCCACCCTGTGGCCCTCTCTGCATCGGCCATCAATGGCCATGTTCGTTGGTGGGTGGGAGCTGATCCAGGGAGGTGGGTGGGCGGCCATCGGTGGGGAAGGGGGGCGAGATCGAGTGCGCGCGGGTGCGCGTGTGTGCGCGCGTGCACGGGAGCACGCGCGCGCGTGCACGGGAGCGGGTGTGCGCACGGGCGGGTGGGAACCCTACACTATGGAACAAATGTGAAGTGGTACACGGTGGGAGAGAGGGTGGGAACATTACAAATTAACTTGTAATTTAACGATCTGGGAGGGTGGGAGGTTGGGGGTTGAGGGGAGGCAGCTACACAAAATGGGCCTAGATCAATACTTTGGGTTGTCTACTACATTATACTAAAGCTAAAATTAACCCTAAAAGCTCCCTACAAGCTTCCTAATTAACCCCTTCAATGCTGGGCATAATACATGTGTGGTGCGCAGTGGCATTTTGCGGCCTTCTAAATACCAAAAAGCAATGCCAAAGCCATATATGTCTGCAATTTCTGAACAAAGGGGATCCCAGAGAAGCATTTACAACCATTTGTGCCATAATTGCACAAGTTGTTTGTAAATAATTTCAGTGAGAAACCTAAAGTTTGTGAAACAATTTGTGAAAAAGTGAACAATTTTTTTTATTTGATCGCATTTGGTAGTGAAATGGTGGCATGAAATATACCAAAATGGGCCTAGATCAATACTTTGGGATGTCTTCTAAAAAAAAATATATGCATGTCAAGGGATATTCAGGGATTCCTGAAAGATATCAGTGTCCCAATGTAACTAGCGCTAATTTTGAAAAAAAAGTGGTTTGGAAATAGCAAAGTGCTACTTGTATTTATGGCCCTATAACTTGCAAAAAAAGCGAAGCACATGTAAACATTGGGTATTTCTAAACTCAGGACAAAATTTAGAAACTATTTAGCATGGGTGTTTTTTGGTGGTTGTAGATGTGTAACAGATTTTGGGGTCAAAGTTAGAAAAAGTGTGTTTTTTTCCATTTTTTCCTCATATTTTATAATTTTTTTTATAGTAAATTATAAGATATGATGAAAATAATGGTATCTTTAGAAAGTCCATTTAATGGCGAGAAAAACGGTATATAATATGTGTGGGTACAGTAAATGAGTAAGAGGAAAATTACAGCTAAACACAAACGCTGCAGAAATGTAAAAATAGCCTTGGTCCCAAACGGACAGAAAATGGAAAAGTGCTGTGGTCCTTAAGGGGTTAACAAACATCAGTTTGATATTCAACCTCTATATCTTGCTGCATAGTGCTTATACTACTGATATATCTCTAATACACTATTTGCCCATATATTAGTGCCTAATCATACACAAAATTTAGGCACCCATATATCAGTATCAAATTTAACATCCAATATAACCTTAATATATGATACTGATTCTATATAATTACATTATTATTAGATCAATCTTCTAGCTATCCAATACTTGTAATCCATTCACTTTATTTTCCTATACAGTGTATTACGTAATACAATTTACTTTCTGAACGAGCAGCCAAACTATTACTTGTGTTTTTAATGTAATTTCTTTCCCGCATATTTTAAGTAGTGTTACTAATTAAAAGTTAAGTTTTACTATTAGATTTTTTTGACTCTTTCACTCATGAGTTCTGTATATTTATGATTAATTCAGTCTTCATTACTAGTTAAAATCATATTCAAATAAAGCTCTTGAGTGCTTCAGATGTACTCTTTCAGTGGTTCTTTTTCGAGCCACTAATAACCTTCCAATTCCAAAATAGTACATAGCACCTATTTCTCTTAATCACAACCTACTACGGTTATTAACGTAGATTAATGGGTATATATAAAGATATTTAGAGCAATTACAATACACGATTTGTAGTGCCATTGGTTCTTTTTCTCTTTTTTTGTAAACGTTGATCTTAGCCTTAAAGGGACAGCTACAAAATTTACTCCTCATCTCCCTTATTCCAGGTAACAAAAATAAGTGACTGTTTAATGAATTATATTCAGCTATAGACTTTTCTCTGTCTGCAGTAGAGGTCAATTCATGCCCAGTCATTGAAAATATATAAACTTATCACATCCTATTGGGTGATATCAAAATTTCAGCCAATAGGAGTGCAAGGTACCCCAATAAATATGGGGTACCTTGCATTCAATCTTCAGTGTGCGACTGACGATTGCATGAAGAGGAGCCTCCATGCCGCCGAGGACCGCCTCCACCAAGGACCGCCGCCCTTGAGGACGGCCGCTGAGGATCCACGCATCGGGGAAGAAAGCTCCGCTCCGCGCCACCTTTGCTCCGGATGAAGATAGAAGATGATTGAGCCGCCTGGAAGAAAACCTTCTCTACCTACTGGTGCTTACTTTTAGGATTTTATTTTTGTTTTGTTTTTTATTTTTAAGATTAGAGATTTAATGGGCTGTAAAAGAGCTGATTTCCCTTTTATGGGCAGTAAAAGAGCTGAATGCTCTTTTAAGGGTAATGCCCATGCAAATTACCCTTAAGGGGAAATGGGTAGTTTAGTTTTTTTTTAGTGTTAGTGTTTTTTTTATTTTGGCGGGTTTGGTGGGTGTTTTTGTTTTTTTACTGTTAGGGGGAATTTAGTAATTTTTAAATGTAAAAGAGATGTTTAACTTAGGGCAATACCCTACAAACGGCACTTTTAAGGGCTATTTGTAGTTTAGTTTAGGGGGTGTTGTTATTTGTTGGGGGCTTTTTTATTTTCATAGGGATAAGGTTTATTTATTTATTCATTTTTTGATAATTTTGTTTTTTTCTGTAATTTTAGAGTTTTATTTTTTGTAATTTTAGATTTTTTTTGTAATTTAATGTTAGCTTTTATTTAAGTGTAACTTAGTATTGGGGTTAATTTAGGTGGTGTTAGGTTAGGGGGCTTAGTAATTAAATTTGTTACTACATGACAATGTAATTCTCAAAAAAATCTCAAAGATATAACATGATTTCTCTTGATGCCGTCAAGGTTTTAATCATCAGGCCCTTAATTAAAACTTAATGAACTATTTCACAAATAACTTGTCTCACATTTCTTACCACCCACAACTACAGATCTTAGACTTTTGAAATTATACAAAAACACTGTTGTCAAAGTCTAAAAAACTGTATTCTCTCGACAGATCTATTTTAATTTGCTTTTTACAATTTAGCTATACATTTTGAAATTACATTTCATTTATGTATTGGGTATTCTGTTTTAAATCATCTTATATTTTATTTTTAAGTCAAATAAACATTTTTGGAATTGAAGGTATAATGAATATTTGCAATGTAATATAAAAATGTGAGACACATAGCTTCAGGAAAGTTTGACAGCTGCTGCAGCAGGAAAGAGCAGAACTCTGGGGAGCTTCACAACAGAGACGCTATTACTACTGAAGCAAGCAGCAAAGACAACCGAGTCAATATTTACCACTTTTCCTGCTTTTCACAGCTGTTAGGTCCTCTGTCCTTGTGTATTGGGAGTCAGGACTCTGTAAGAATGCAAGGAGAATTCTCAGGAAATCTTAAACATATATTTTTTACTTATTCTAAAATACAACATAAACTTTCCTAGGTGCAATGGAAATATTTGAAGTTCGTTTTTTTAAACCCATGTTGGTTTCTACTGTTCAGATGGAACAAAGCATACTAATCAATCTATAAAAAATTCAATTTATATCTTGATGGAATGTAAAAGTAAAACAAATTACTACACTTTATTGATAAAGAATTTTATTTCCTTAAAGGGACAGTTTATCGAAAAAAGTTCTCCCTTTTAAATTGTTCCCAATGATCCATTTTACCTATATCCAGAATAGCGAGCAGCGCTCAAAGGAATGGTCTCCTCATCTTCGGTTTGCAGCCCACACTGAGACACAGCCGTCTTCACGCTAGTTTGCTTCCACACCATGCTCTCATGGCAGGCAGTCTCAAAAAGGTGACGTCACCGATGCTCGCCAAGGGTAGGAGCGCTCCATCAACGCTCAAAGATGAAATCCATCAAGAACAAGCAGGTAGCACCCGGTATATCACAGGACACAATGAAGTAAAAGCATAACTTTATTAGGCACCAGACAGGGATGCACTTAGTAAAAATCTCAAAGGGAAGGTCGGTCAAAGAAAGTACAATATGTTACTAACAAAACATGTTTAACTGACCTTCCCTTTGTGATTTGTACTAAGTGCATCCCAGTTTTGGGCCTAATAAAGTTATGCTTTTACTTCATTGTGTCCTGTGAAGTCCTGTGATATACCGGGTGCTGCCTGCTTGTTCTTGTTGGATCCATTTTACCTCCTGGAGTGTATTAAATTGTTTACAAGTAGCTCCTTTACCCATATTTCAGCATTTGAAATAGCTGATTTAGCTTGTGGTACACC
Organism: Bombina bombina; assembly: GCF_027579735.1. Taxonomy (NCBI): domain Eukaryota; kingdom Metazoa; phylum Chordata; class Amphibia; order Anura; family Bombinatoridae; genus Bombina; species Bombina bombina. Next base: position 954,706,960 of record NC_069501.1, on the reverse strand, counting down.
ACCTATACTGAAAGTTTCTATATTGGAGTCTAGGCAATTGACAAACCTATATAAACACAGCCAGCAGAAAAAAACTACACTCCCAGTGGGGTGCAGGATAGTTAAAGGGCCATGATACCCAAATGTTGAAACACTTGAAAGTGATACAGCATAGCTGTAAAAAGCTGACTAGAAAATATCACCTGAACATCTCTATGTAGAAAAGAAAGATATTTTACCTCAAAAATTCCTCAGTAGTCACATCTCATTGTAAAGGACTTCTAAGCAGCAAATCAGTATGTCTGTCCCGGGACAGCTAAGGGAGTGAGCTTACGTGCACACTCATCTTATTTCCTTATTCAGTTTAAAGGGACATTATACACTCATTTTTTCTTTGCATAAATGTTTTGTAGATGATCTATTTATATAGTCCATGAAGTTTTTTTTAAAAAAAAAATGTTTAGTTTTGCTTATTTTTAAATAACATTGCTCTGATTTTCAGACTCCTAACCAAGCCCCAAAGTTTTATGTGAATACTGTCAGCTACCTTCTTCAGCTTGCTCCTGTTTGTGTAAAGGGTCTTTTCATATGCAAAAGAAGGGGGAAGGGGGGAAGTATCTTATTTCCCACTTGCAGTGGGCTTTCCAACTACCTTTTCAACAAAGCTAAACTGAGAGCTTCTAAGTAAGTTTTTAAACAGTTTTATACTGGATTTTTATATCAGTATCTGTGCATCTTATTCTTTATAGTAGTGTCAATTACATGCAGTTATATGAAAATGAGTGTATACTGTCCCTTTAAGGAAGTTTACTATGAAATCTCATGAAAGTTAAGTGAAATCCCATGAGATCATAGTAAAAAAGTTCATGACCTCAGCACTGCTGATGCTGATTGGCTGCTGTTCATTTCTTCTTTTTTTTTATTTTTTTTTACCTGCAGCTGAGCAACATTTTACACAGAACTTACTCTGCTGAGCTGAGGAAATTGTGAGGTAAATATCTTCCTTTTTTACATAGAGATGCTCAGGTGATATTTTTCTGTCAGTTTTTTTACAGTTATACTGCATCATTTTCAAATGATTTAGCTTTTGAGTATTATGTCCCTTTAAGTGATACAATTATAATTTACCATTGAGCTTTGGTTTACAGACAAATATAAGATAAGGAATCAATTATGTGTACACAAAGTGATAACATAATGAGAAATATTACCTGCAAGCTCAATCCATTGTAATAGGCTGTGGTTTAAAAGCACTTAGCCAGCTAATTCATATACACAACTGAACCTGAAAATGCAATTTCTCATACATTTTATACTCTGCGGCTGGTATAACAAGTAATTTATAATACATTAAAGGACAAGTAAATACAGCAGATTTTCATAATCAACAAATGCATGATCAAAAGACAATGCAATAGCACTTAGGCCCCAATATTCAAAGCATTGACAGACCATCAGTAACCTGCTTCAATGGCCTCGTTGGCCTTGCAGCCCGATTGTATGTCAAGATATTCAAAGAAAAGGGACGTGTCTGAGCAATGCCGGCGAAAGGAGATGTCTCTCCCATAGAAGAGCATGACGTCACCGCCTGCATCGTCAACATCGCCGTTCATCTGCATTTTACTGTGGCCGGGTAGGGGGCCCTATTTGATGTGTGCCTACACGGCACAGAAAGTGCACTCACTGAAACTAAAAAGAGTTTCCGTGTAGGCACATTTCAAATATTGCCATGGGGACCTACTTCTTGTTTCATCTACACTAACTAGCTCTGGCGATGTAGTCTTGGCAGCTGATAGCTGGCAAGACAAACATGACTGCTACCCTCCTCGCAACCTGCACTTCCCTGCTTCAAACATATTGATCTTGTGTCCGAAGCAAAGTGCAGGCTACTCCCACTAGCACGCCTCACTAACTCCCCCTGAACGCCTATAACTGCGACACATATAACCAACACTACCCCTGCTCCTCCTCGCTACCTCCCACCGACCGCCTACACTTATGTCACAGCTAATCTAAATTCCTACTGCACCGCCCAGCTGACTGCCTACACCTACGTCATGCCTAGCTTATACACCCCTGGAACACCCAGGTAAGTCCCTAATTCTGCCTACAATTACGTTTTGTATAACCTACACTCCCATGGAAAGCCCAACTAACTGTCTACTGTGAAAAAAATTGCTCACTATAATAAACTATACTATAAATAATAAACCTCCTTATTATAACAATGATAACTTTAGCGACATAGCTTCATAAATGTTTAAATAATGTGTCACAGATGCGCTAAAACGATGGCAGACCACTTCAGTGCCTAGCTGGGCTCCTGGAACTCAGCGCCAGACCAGAATTGAGCCCCAGTTTGCTACTAAAAGAAGTGTCCTCCATTCTCCCAGAAGGTAGCACCCCAATCAAGTGGTATCCCTAGGTGCCTCATCAAATTGCCGACAACATACTAAAAGACTGACTTGATCCCCAGCACCCTACTCAATCGACACCCCTTTTAAGAAGCGGCTGACTGGGGCTCAATTCCAGTCCAGTGCTGAGTTCCAGGAGCCCGGCTAGGCCGGTGAGTTCTTACCGGACCTCCGGCGTTAACTTAATCTACTTGACAAAATATGTATTGTCATGTACAATGTAGATTATTTAAAGTATTAGAGATATCTTAAAAGGGATTTAATAGCTGTTTGCTTTTATTTCAAACATAAATATATATTTGAAAATATGTTTATGTTTCAAATAATATTAAGCAACCATTAAATCCCTTTCAAGATATCTACAATACTTCATAACCTAAAATTAACCGTAGAAGCTAAGGCCCTAAACATAAATATTCAATATTTAAAATGATGCATTTTTATGTAGAATGCATATTGTTTAAATATTTGCATAGAAATAAAAATGTAATTAATGATGCTTATTGTGTTTATTATTTCTTATTAAAGACAGTATAATTAATATTATAGGTCTACATAACTGCATGCCTATTATGTAAAAATATAATTTAAGAATTGTCAGTATATTTATAAGAATCTCAGTAGTGCTTTCCAAATAATATGTCAGTCTATGGCAGGGTTATAATACAATACATTTAATAATTATCCTTTAAAAATAAACCCTCAATCAATATGCATCTACTAGTAACCACAAAATTATTATAAATACCTGAATTATTTTTATTAGTTAATATCTATGAACACATTGGAATATATTTGTATGGATCAGAATGTGAGTCAATACTATACACGTTTAAAAACTATTAAAATATGCTATGCAGAGTTCATACACGTTTACCTTTAGAACTGGCCTTATTCACTATAGCCTTTCATTCAGAGTTGCATTTAAAATATCACAGTGAGACTTAAGATAATAGCTACCAATATTCAGCAATACAATTAACAGTGCTAATAAATAATAGGACAATATATATATATATATATATATATATATATATATATATATATATATATATATATATATATATATTCAGCTATTTAGCTGCAATTGATTCTAATACAATTCTAATTGGGACACTAAAAATACATATATTCTTACTGTAAACCGTTACTTTAAAATGTCTATTTGTTTAAACTGGAACAAATTTTTAGTTACTTATAATTAAAATCAATTCTAAGAATTATCTATATATATATTCTATATTTTGCACAGATGAATTATTTAGCATCAAGGATATATGTTTAACAATACACAGGCTATGAAATACTAGCTTGAAATACAAACTGTTCTCTTTAATCTACCAACAATCTTTTAATACTTTACCAGGATGAACACCAATCGATATCCAATATCTCTCAGCAGGTTTAATCTCGCCTCAAAAGACCAATAAGTATATTTTGCAATCAATGAAAAAAGGTAGACCAGCTTTGCTAGAGTAATGGTATTTCATGCCCAACAAACCAGTTACAAGTCAGCTCAGCAGAATCTGTGTCCTTCTCCTATCTTGTATTAAGCTTATATCTGTTTCCATCATGGGTGAGAATATGGGAGGCCCTTTTCGGAAAACCGGCTTTGTTATTGGCCCTTACGGAGCTGATCATCCCATTGGTTACCTGGGAATTTAATTTTTAACAGCCAAAAAGCCTTCTGGCTGTTATTCTCGCATCATAACACCGGGGGCAGCTTGACACACAACACAGCAATACATTTACTAACCAACATTTTTAACAATTCATTATTTCTATGAAATGGTTATTCATTAGATCATAACTTCCTGCATCAATCACTCACAATATTAATTATAGATGGGGCAGCATCATATTATTTCAATATGAAACATCATGTGTCCCCAACATTATACTATATTAAAGCAAATTAATACTGCTAATTATTCTGAAATTAATGGCATTTATACATTTGTTATATATGTATTCACACAAATACAGCATGTTCTACATCTCCAACAAATTCTGCATGCATGAATCATGTCTATGGTTTATCTAAAATAAAAATAAGTGTTATTAATCATTTCTTTTTAGGTCCACAAATATTCTTAAAAAAAATACAGATGCTAAGACATTTTATGCTTTCAATATATATATATATATATATATATATATATATATATATATATATATATATATATATATATATACACACACACATTCATTTATATGCAGTATCTTGTATTCATGTTATCACTAATAAAAACAAGCTAACATAAATACATATTTTTTTTTTTATTTAGCAAGAAAATACAAGGAACAGAAACGTTCCACAATAGTACAAAGAGTAAATGCATAAATACATGTTTTGATCAACCAGTACAAAAAGTGCTACTAATATAAAGTTTATTATTCTTGTTAGATACACAAGAGGAACTTCCATCAGTTAATACTAAGAAGAGAACAAAACAGTAGCATAGAATATCTTCCAGTTTTATCTTAAGTTCGTTTTTTTTTTTTTTTATAACCAACCACAAATAATAAGTCCATGTTTCCATAAGTGGCCTTGCTGGGCTTAAAAACCCCTCATGGTTTTGACAGCACATAGTGAACAAAAAGGCAACAAATCACAAACAATTGTAAGAATAAAATAGTTGGCAAACATATCACTGTTATAGACTATGTGTTAACTTAATAAAGATGCTTTAAAGAGAGATCTATAATGTAAAACTTGTAAAATAACATGAGTCTAGTGTTATTATATCCCAAAAATATGTATGTCCTTGTAAACCTAACGTACCCTCCATTTTCAAGGAGTATTCTTCCATGGAGAGCAAGTATGTCACTGTCTCTAATACCAGTTGAAATGGTATGTGAGTGTCTCTAAGCTAGTTCCTAGCTATCACCAGCTTAGTGGCCAGCAAAATAAGAATACAAAGGGTTTTAGTGGGTTTGCAACCAGCCCAATTGGCTAAGGAGTCTGCCAACTTGGAACCATAATCTCTGTAATTTGTCACAACCCCACCAGATGTGTAAGTATGACCCTAATTGTCTACATCCCCTCCAACAGTAGTCCGACCTCTGAGGAAACATTTTGTGTATTCTTGTTGAGACCCTATACCATCTTAGAAGTAGCTTGGTGAAAATTCTGTAAATAGTAGTACAGTGGATAGCGGACCTTATAGCTAATACTGCCTTTTGCCAGTCTAATTCTACATGGCCGATATTCAGTTTCTTTTTCCACTCCAAAATATGGTGCGATTTAACAAAAGTGGGAGAATTAAAAAACAACTGATAATGAATGGTTAGTGCTTTTTAGAGAGGCCTGCCAGCAAGCCATCTCCTCTCCCACTATGTCAACTCTCTTAGCTGTTGCCTTAGGAACCCCCACGGAAATACTCAGTGTAATGTTTGGGGGATATCCCCCTCCCTGTTTTCCCGCAGCCAACATCACCAAGCCATCTCTGTCATAAAGGTCCTATATGTGTCTCAGCCCAATAGAATGCCAGTGATGCGGGTGTGAGTCAGGGAGACAAAATAGTTGAGCCGTGATAGGATGAATTGGTGAAGGATGTGGGGCAATTTGCTCTGTGTGCCTAAGTTCTCTCGCAAACCGGAAACCTGCCCTAATAATGGGATTGCTGATCCCAATCAAAACCTCTGCATGTTGAGGAACCCATATCAATTCTTCCAGACGTATTCCCGCTGGTAACATAACCTGCTCAAGCTGGTACCACCTGGCCCACTCGCCCTGTACTTCCCAAGCTGAAATATGAGACAGCGTTGAGACTTTATAATAAAAGCCTACTTATGGGGCTGCCAATCCCCCCACATTTAATAGGTTTCTGCAATTGTAAAATAGAGACTCTCAGGGTTTTTTTCTGCCAGATATATTTGTTCAATATAGATTGGAAGTGGTTTAGTAAGTAGGCAGGGACTGGGAGGGTGACACATCAAAAAAGGTAGCTCAGCTTAGGGAGTAGCATCATCTTTAGTGATTGAACCCTTTTTAACATCTATATTGATAAATGAGATCGGCCTATAGCTTTCACAAATATTTGGATCCTTTCCCTGCTTCAGGATAGTAATAATTTCAGCCTCTAAGTACTACCTAGGAAAGGAGCCAGACTCGAAAGCCTGGTTAAAACCTTGTAATAGGATAGGGCTCAACTGATCTCCGGTCTTTTATAAAATGTAGAAGAGAAGCCGCCAGGGCCCGGTGTCTTATGTAGTTTCAACGCTCTAATCGAGTCTGCAACCTCCTCCTGTGTGATCAAGCAGGACAGAGATTCCACAGAATCATCTGGGACCCTTGGTAAGTTAAGTGTAAGTAGGAATTTCTCTATGGCCTCTTTAGGCGCCGCATCTCTACCTTCATGAAGCTCAATTTGGTATAGTCATCTATAATATTTAACAAAGGCTGCACCTATATCTTTAGGAGAGTAGTATCTACCACTTCCCTTCCTTATAAATGCAATTCTGTTCAGCAAAGACCGTTGGTGTAATTTATAGGCAAGTAAACGATCCGCATTATTTCCCTTGTGATAACATTTTAGTTTTAAGTAATGTAGATTTCATTGGACTCTTTTCAATTTCTAACTTTTCAATTTGTTTTTTAAGGTTTTATAATTAACTATCGGCTAGATTACGAGTTTTGCTGTATGAGGGGTGCGGTGCTAACTTGCATGTTATTGTCACTGCTCACTTACCTACAGCGCTGGTATTACAGGTTTTCCTAAACCCGGCGTTATTAGGCAAGAAGTGAGCGTAGAGCAAAATTGTGCTCCATACCGCACTCCAATACAAGCGCTGCCTAAGTCAGCGGTGAGCTGGTTTTACGTGCTCATGCACGATTTCCCCATAGACATCAATGGGGAGAGCCGGCTGAAAAAAAGCCTAACACCTGCAATAAAGCAGCATAAAGCTCCGTAACGCAGCCTCATTGATTCCTATGGGGAAACTAAATTTATGTCTACACCTAACACCCTAACATGAGTCTAAACACCCCTAATCTTACACTTATTAACCCCTAATCTGCCGCCTCCGACATCGCCGACACCTATATTATATTTATTAACCCCTAATCTGCCGCCCCGAAATCACCGACATTTACATTATACTTATTAACCCCTAATCTGCTGCCTCTAACATTGCCAACACCTACATTATACTTATTAACCCCTAATCTGCCGCTCTGGACATCGCAGACACCTACATTATACTTATTAACCCCTAATCTGCTGCCCCCAACATCGCCAACACCTACATTATATTTATTAACCCCTAATCTCTGTTCCAATAAGCCAAAAACTGTTCCAATCAGCCAACAGAATGCAAGCTCAATCCTTTTGGCTGATTGCATCAGCCAATAGGATTGAAGCTCAATCCTATTGGCTGATTGCATCAGCCAATAGGAATTTTTCACCTTTAATTCCGATTGGCTGATAGAATTCTATCAGCCAATCGGAATTCAAGGGAAGCCATCTTGGATGACGTCATTTAAAGGAACCTTTATTCTTCGTTAGACGTTGGAAGAAGAGGATGCTCCGTGCCGTATGTCTTGAAGATGGACCTGCTCCACGCCGGATGGATGAAGATAGAAGATGCCGTCTGGATGAAGACTTCTGCCCGTCTGGGGGACCACTTCTGCCGGCTTGGATGAAGACTTCTCCCGGCTTCATTGAGAACTTCTTGCCGCTTCGTTGCGGACTTCTCCCGGCTTCGTTGAGGATAAATGTCCGGTCTTCAAAACTGTAAGTGGATCTTCGGTGGTTAGTGTTAGTTTTTTTTTAAGGGTTTATTGGGTGGGTTTTATTTTTAGGTTAGGGTTTGGGCAGCAATAGAGCTAAATGCCCTTTTAAGGGCAATGCCCATCCAAATGCCCTTTTCAGGGCAATGGGGAGCTTAGGTTTTTTTAGTTAGGATTTTCATTTGGGGGGGGGGTTGGTTGTGTGGTGGTGGGTTTTACTGTTGGGGGGGTTGTGTGTTTGTTTTTTTACAGGTAAAAGAGCTGTTTTTTGGGGGCAGTGTCCCGCAAAAGGCCCTTTTAAGGGCTATTGGTAGTTTAGTTTAGGCTAGGGTTTTTTTTTATTTGGGGGGGGCTTTTTTATTTTGATAGGGCTATTAGATTAGGTAATTGTATTTAATTTATGTAATTTATTTAATTGTTGTGTAATGTTAGGTGTTAGTGTAACTCAGGTTAGGTTTTATTTTACAATTAAATTTCTATTTATTTTAGCTAGGTAGTTAGTAAATAGTTATCAACTATTTAGTAACTATTCTACCTAGTTAAAATAAATACAAACTTGCCTGTAAAATAAAAATAAACCCTAAGCTAGCTACAATGTAACTATTAGTTATATTGTAGCTAGCTTAGGGTTTATTTTATAGGTAAGTATTTAGTTTTAAATAGGAATTATTTAGGTAATGATAGTAATTTTTATTTAGATTTATTTTAATTATATTTAAGTTAGGGGTGTTAGGGTTAGGTTTAGGGGTTAATAAATGTAGTATAGTGGTGGTGACGTTGGGGGCAGCAGATTAGGGGTTAATAAATGTAGGTAGGTGGCGGCGGCGATGTTAGGGACAGCAGATTAGGGGCTAATAATATTTTTAACTAGTGTTTACAATGCGGGAGTGTGGCGGTTTAGGGGTTAATATGTTTATTATAGTGGTGGCGATGTCCGGAGCGGCAGATTAGGAGTTAATAATTTTATTTTAGTGTTTGCGATGTGGGAGGGCCTCGGTTTAGGGGTTGATAGGTAGTTTATGGGTGTTAGGTTACTTTTTAGCACTTTAGTTATGAGTTTTATGCTACAGCTTTGTAGTGTAAAACTCATCTTACAAATCTTGCGGGATAGGCTGTACCGCTCACTTTTTGGCCTCCAAAAGAAAGCTTGTAATAGTAGCGCTATGGAAGTTCCATTGAAAAAAGACTTTGCGCAAATTGCGTAAGTTAATTTGCAGTACGGGCAAAAAAGTGTGTGGGACACCTGTACCTACAAGACTAGTAATAGCAGCGGTAGTGAAATAGTTATAACCCATAATGCTGCTTTTTTACTCATAACGCAAAACTCGTAATCTAGCCGTATGGTAGGACTCTGTGGGAGACTGTCTATCTGTCTCTGAGGGTCAAGTACTTGCAATACAGTTGCACTAGAGTTTTACCCCTAGTTTTCTTGTGCTGAGCCTCTTTCTTTATAAATAGGCCTCTCATATAGGTTTTAAGGGCAGAGATGGATGTCCTGCATTAACTAATCCGGTAAGCGCCAGCCTCCCCTTGGTTTCTGTGTAAAAGACTGATCAATTGAACTACAACGGCATCATGGTCTGACCACATACATGGCATAATTACAGCATTTTGCACTGATTCTAGTGATCTGGAATTACAAAACAAGTAATTGATTCTGGAGAATGATTGGTGTGGTTCTGAGAAGAAAGTATGGTCACATGCATCAGGGTGAAGAGCTATCCAAATATCATAAATTCTAAACTGGGACATCAGGCTTCTGAAACTAAGAGACAGTTCATCCCTACTGCTGTCCTTCCCCCTGAGCTGACCGCCCCTCCTATCTTTTTGGGGATCCCAAAGCATATTATATTTACCTCCCATCAATACATGTCCTTGTTTTACTTTATATATTTTTCCCAACAGTTTTCTGAGAAAACTAGTTCAGTTCAAATTAGACAGAGGGCCACCAATGTGTACAAAACATTATCTAAGAGACATATGCAAATGCAATAACGTCCTGCTGGGTCTCTTTCCACATAAATCTGCTCATAAGCTATCTGACTACCAACCAAAATAGTGACTCCCCTGGCTTTTTTGTGGGTGGGATATGAGCGTGCACAGAACATAGTCGCCCTTTCGTAAGTCCAGTGTGTCTCCTGTAAATAGGCAATTTCAACGTTATGGGTTGTCAAATATTTCAAGAGTAAACTCCTTTTGGTAAGGGAATTAAGCCCTTTTACATTTAAGGTGCATATCTTCATGATGGGAAAAAAAGGGAAAAGGAGGGAGGGGGGACTATGTAAGAGGGAAAAGAAAGAAAAGGGAAAAAAAGAGGAGAAAAAGGGAGAAGGCAGTAGAAAGATGGGAGATAAAAAACAGAAAGTTTTCTAGTGCCTTGGATTGGGCGGAGACTACCTAACTCTGCCTAGAATTGCAGAAGGTTACAAACACCCCTATCCGCAATGTAGTCAAAGTGTGGGGGGTTACTAACAAAATAATAACTCTCCCCCCGTCAGTGCAAACCAATGAAAATTTAACACAAACGTTTAATTGACCTATATATATGCATTAGGTACAAGGAGTACAAACATCAGACATGTACCTTTCTCTCTAGTCATGCAAAGTGGTGCAGGGGAAAAAAAAAAAGAAGGGGGGGAGGGGAAGAGGAGTGATGGGTACCATGCCACCAACTAGTATATCGTAATCTCACATATATTCTAGCCTATATGTTAGTAAATATGATCTAACAGATAAATACATTTCAAACATATATGCTCAAACATTAAACAATCGAACACATGACACAATTCAGTGGATGCTAAATTGTAGCAGAGAAAGTAGTAATAAGTACCTTGAATATCACATATATATGCATTAGGTACGAGGAGCATATACAATTACGAGACATGAACCCTTCTCTCTCTTTTTATGCAGGGTGGTGCGGGGAAGAGAAAAAAAAAGGGAGGGGGGGAACCACACCACCACCACCACCTAGTATACCGTAGTCTTGTGTATAATTTAGCCTAATTGGTATTACATATGACCTAACAGATAAATACATTTCAAAAATATAATCTAACATATATGCTCAAACATAAAACCAGTGAATATATAACACAATTCAGTGGGTACTAAGTAATAGTAAAGAGAGAAGCAATAAATACTCACTTACACCTAAACAATATATTTACATTTAGACAATGATACAGATACCTGAATTCGGTTAGGCAGAATCTGTTTACCTATAGGATGAGGAATTCTCCAGAAGAGAAGAAGGCATATCGTCCCACAAAATCAAAACAACATTCATGTGACCAAATGCGGGCTTGCTGGCCTCCAATCAGATGCTGAAGATCTCAAATTTTTATTACCTCTCTGCAGCAGGCTAGGGCCCGGGATCTTCCACTACCTCTCTGTGGGGGATCGAGAGGGACTCTATCCTGTGTGTCAAGATGCCACTTCTTAAGATAGTCTTGTCCTTGTTTTGGAGTAAGGATGACATAGTGGGTTCCATTTTTCGTAACAATAAACTTAGTTGGGAATCCCCATCTATATTTGATCTGGTGATGTCTGAGTGTTCCTGTGACATCAGCAAAGGTTCTCCTCTGCTGCAATGTATGAGAAGATAGATCCGGAAACAATGACACCTCTGCATACTGACCAGACAGAATGGGAGATTGCATCATAGTTCCCATCAGTTTTTCATTGTATGTATAGTAGTGTAGATGAGCTATGGTATCTCTTGGCTTATCCGGGGGGAGGTTTTTTGGTTTTGCAACTATGTATACGGTCAATTCTGCTGATGTCTCCTGCTGACGGGCCTAGGATGGAGTCAAATAGAGCCTGGGCATACTTTTACAACTCTCTCTGAGTTACCTCCTCGGGTATTCCCGAATTCGGACATTGTTCCTTTGGGAATGATCCTCCAAATCAGCCATTTTGGCCTCTAAGGAAGAGACTTGATCTGCTAAGGCCTGGGTGTAGCTGACCCAGTTTGTCTGGTCCACCATCAAATCTTCTTGTTTTCTCTCAATAGTGTCAGTGCGCTCATTAACTGAGGAGATATCTCTTCTCAAATCCTCAAATGATCTTTCTAACTTGTCAAATCTTTTGGTGAGAGTTTGGTTATGCTTTTTAAACATTTGTTGTAAAGTATCACAAGTAAGAGCAGAGGTTTTCCCCATATTCCTACCAGATGTAGCAGATTGTCTGACAGTCCGCCAGACCTCGCTGAATACGGAGAGCAATACGCTCTCCGTATTCAGCATTGCACCAGCAGCATTTCCGCCAGCAGGGAGGTGTCAATCAACCCGATCGTACTTGATCGGGTTGAATTCCGGCGATGTCTGTCCGCTTGCTCAGAGCAGGCGGACAGGGTTATGGAGCAGCGGTCTTTGTGACCGCTGTTTCATAACTACTGTTTCTATCGAGCCTGCAGAGGTTTACACCAAATTTCCAAATAACCCCATCTTTGTATTTCAGATATAGTTAAGCTCCATTGTTGATTGGGCAGGTGTAATAACTCAAAAGAATGTAGATTTTCTGATGGTAAAATACCCCAAAGTTTCAATATTCCATTATTTGCCAAAGATTCATAAAAGCTTGCATAACCCACCAGGATGCCCTATAGTGGCTGGGATTGGCTCTTTGATTGAGCCCCTTTCAGAACTTATTGATGCATACCTACAACCTTTAGTTGAGAACTTGATGAGTTATGTGAGAGATACAAGTGATGTGATCAGACAAATTAAAAAATGAGTGGAAGGAAGGATTTTTATTTATATCAGTGGATGTAGTTTCCCTTTATACATGAATTTCACATGACAAGGGTATGAAGGCTATTAATTTATTTTTGAATTATTATTCCATGTATAGCGCAGAAGTGAAAGATAGTTTATTCCATTGATTTTCTTCTTACACATAACTTTTTTATGTTTGAAAGGGATTACTATCTCCAGTGGCATGGAACAGTAATGGGAGCAAAATTTGCGCCCTCATACGCCAACCTATATTTAGGTTGGTGGGAGCTCTTTCGCGTCTTTGGAGATATTAACCCTTTCAGAGAAAACATTCTCTATTTTGGTCGCTATATAGATGACCTTATATTTATTTGGAAGGGTCCTGAGGAGGGTATTCCTTCCTTTCTAGCATTTTTGCAGGAGAATGATTTCAAATGTACTTCTATACATAGTAAAGAGAGTATTTTTTACTTGGACATTAGGGTGAATTAAAACATTTCAAAACAATGCATAGAAGTGGAGTTATATCGTAAAGAAATAGCAGGTAGCGCTATAATGAACGCTAAATCGTGCCACGCAAAACATACAGTCAATGCTATTCCTAAGAGTCAGTACATGAGAGTCAAACATAATTGTACTGACCCTGAGAAATATAAGCATCACGATAAAGATTTAACTAATAGATTTTTCGGAGAGAGGATACAAGAATGAAGACTTAGAGAGTGTTAAGAGTCAAATAGATGTTCTGGATATAGGTTCCCTGTTTCTTCCTAGGAGGAAGAAGAATACTTTTGAACATAAAGTTTATCACCACCTATAGTAATGAATATCATACAAGTTGCAGTATTATACGCAATTCATTACCTATTTTAGAAACAGATAATGAATTTAGGGATATTGTTCATAAAGGATGCACAGTAGATGTTGTTGCCATCTATATTGCCTGCGAGTAGGAAAGAGAATTGGCTTTCCTTAAAGCCCGTTTTTTTCAAATGTAATAGTAGTAGGTGTAAATCATGTTCATATGCCCTGTTTGGTTCTGAGTTTACGTCTCATGTTACTGGGAAAACATATCAGATAAGACAATATTCGACCTGTAACTCGTGTTACGTAATATACCTTTTGACCTGTTGGGGGTGCTATAATCAGTATGTAGGCCTCACTACTCGACCCCTAAAGGATTGTTTTTTGGAACATTTGAGAGCTATTGAGGATCCGGAGTCAACTACTCCAATATCATTACATTTTAAAAGAGAACATAACTCTGATTGTTCTCTCTTGGCATTCCAGTGTATCCAAGTAGACCCTAGACAGCCCAGTGGGGGTAATAGAGAAGAAGTTTTAAGGCAACATGAAGTCTTTTGGATATCTTAATTGGACACTAGAATGCCAAAAGGTCTTAATTCTGAGTGGGGTGTCAAATTATTTGCATGATGAAGTTTAGATTTGCTATACTGTTTGTCAGATTTTTGTAGTCCCTTTTTTTATTTATATTCACATTTATTATCTGAACCTTTAGTACTGATCCTCTTCTTTAGATTATAAATGATGCAGATGTTCTAGCTGAACATTAAACCTGTGTTGTATAGTAATGATGGTGAAACTCCGCAGTCAAGGCTCTTTAATGCAAATTATAGCTGGTCTCTGAATATAACTGCTAGGTTGCAGCGGGTTGTTTACCAGAGTTCAGGCCCAATTACCCCCCCCCCCCCAAAGTGATTTTAGGCAAAGTCCATAACACATGAATACAGTTTTCTAGTGGCTTCAAGAGGGGGATCTTGTAGATGGCAGGATGGAAGCTATACCGTTAACGTATGCGTGTGTAAAACATGGAAGCAAGATGCTTGTCCTGTAACATCCCGTACTCAGGCCTTTCCTTTTAAAATGCTTTGTTGCAAGCCCATGCAGTTAAACACTGAGCAAACCATCTTGGCTTACCAGCAGTCTCTGTGGTTTCACCGGTTCTAGGTTAGATGCTAAAATCAGCTACCAGTGCCCACTGCGTTTGTCTGTGAGGGCTCCCAGACTTGCGGCCTTATGATGGCTTAATTTGCCGGTGGCAGTAGTATAATTTATTACCCTCGGGGTCCAGGGTATGTAGGCGCCACCTCTGTTTGCCGTTCGCTACTCCATGAGGCAAGTCTAGGGCACAGCTACTGCCGTTCTGCTGTGTAATGCAACAGGCATGCTGTGCTCCATTCCTGGAAGGCCTCAGCACTGGCTAGGCCCAATCTTAGAATTTCTAAGATAAGCAATTGAATAGATATATTTCTTTGTCTTTAAGCTCATTAATAAGTATTGGTTATGTATTTATTACCCATACGTACTTTATAAATATTTACAGTTCATTTATAGGTTAAATGTGTGTATTTTTATATTTCATGACAGGCTATTCTTAATAATTACTTGCTAATATCTTTATGCAATTATTTTTAGGCTGGTGGTTTAATTATTACTGCCATTACTGCACTGGACACATAACTTGGTTAGAGGGTGTAACTATGTAAATTGTATTGATTGTCAATTAACCAATTAATTGTTTTTTATGCATTTAAAAAGGTGCAGTGTATTCGATAGAACATGCTATGATTACGGCTCTCACCGAAACGCGTAAGCCTATCTAATACTCTACACCCTCTGTGTGGATCCATGGACTCTGTAGTCTAATTTTAACCTGTGGAATAAAGATCAAGTTTTATTATCACACGGATCGATCGACTTTGTCTTTTGTTGATAGGCCCAATCTGTGTCAGAGATCGTCGCTCTCCTCCTCTCAGGGAATTCTGCTCCCGATTCACCAGATAGCTTCCTGGTCTGCTGCAGGGCACAATTAGATTGTGCAAGTCTCCTTTAAGTAGGATTAAGACTAGAAATATCGTTTATAATAGCTACTGTTTGCCGGAGCTCCAGCACTATACGTCTGCACTAGTTGAGCACTAGCCCCCCCTATATATAAATGTTAATGTATATGCAATACTTAAACCATTTTGCAACATTGACTACATTATATCTACAATCATTGAAATAAAATGCATGGTCATCTATAATTCATATTAGTTATATAAAAAGTATAGGATATCTAAATTAAAATGTTGATATTCTTGCTTGATGCATTTATTATTGTAAATATAAATATTTTTTTAAAATAGATATTTATGTTATAAAAGACAGTTGCATTATAATGATAGTATTACATAACTGCATGCCTGATATGTAATAAAACAATTGTAACACTAATACCTTTTATAACATGAATATAAATGTGAAAATATATATTTAAGTTAAAAACATATTACATACATATTAATTTATTTACAATAGTTAAAAGAATATGCATCATACATAAGAATACATAATTTAAAAAAATGTAGATAAATGCACTATTAAACCCTAAGCTGCCCTCACCTAATCAACCCCCATATGGTTAGGGGATTAAAGCCTAATAAATGGGAAACCTTCAATAATCACCCCCCATACAGGTATGAACGGTGGTTACGAGATTAAGGCCTAATAAATGGTAACCATCAAAAATCACCTCATTAACCCATACAGGTATTGGGGGTGGTTATGAGATTAAGGCCACAAAATACTAACAATATTCACCTAATCAATAATCACCTAATCAAGCCCCATACGGGTATGGGGGTGGTTAGGAGATTAAGGCCTACAAAATACTAGTTAACACTAATCACCTAATCAACCCCCATAAAGGTATGGGTGGTGGTTAGGATATTAAGGCCTAATCCACCACCTCCCAACATAAACTAGAATTACACTAAAACCTAACCCCCCTCTAAACTAACCTCCCTCTAACCTAACCCCGCTAAGTTACAAAATAAAAATATACAGTATCCAAAATAAAAACCCACCATTACCTAACACTATAGTACATGCCCCATAAAATAAAAAAAAACACCCAAAACAAAAAAAACTCTAACACTAAAATAAATTACAATAGCCCTTAAAAAGGCCTTTTGTAGGGGATTGCCCTAAAGTGACCCCTCATCTATATTACAAGTAACCCCCACCCCTCAAAATAACAAAAACTAACTTAAAAAAACCTAGGCTAGAAAAGAAAAAAAACAACAACCCACTGTTCTTAAAAAGAAAAGTCCCACCCCAAAAAAGCCCTAACTAACCCCAAAAGTGGTACTAACTGTTGATGGGGAATTCAGCTCCTCTTGATCCGATATTAGGCCCTCTTCATCCCAGCTTCAGGCGCCGGGGCCATCTGTGCAGCAGCAGAGGTGGACTTCGGCCGCCTTTTCGGCCGCCTCCGCTCCACTCCGCAATCTTCATCAAGAACGGGGCCCTCTTCATCCTGGCTCCAGGCCTTGGGGCCCATCTTCGCCAGGGTGGAGGGCAATAGCAAAAACTTTTTAAAATTCTAATAATCCAATAGAAAAGGATAATTTAAAAAAAGTTCTTGATATCCGGTTGGAGGAGCTTGGATGCAGGCGCGAAAAATCTACACGCTAACGCTGCAACGCTGAGCTATCGAGCACGGACTTTGGGCTCGATTTGCTGCTGAGATTGCCCGACAAGCAAGCATCCAGTCTGCACTTTCCCTAGGCGAGAGGGGAACTTTTCACTTGGTGGTTCAACCCGCTCTATCTTCTTGCGGGTAGCACAACCTATGAAGGGGGCGAAAGAAACGTAACTGACTTTTGTCCTATAACCGAGAATCAAACTATGATAACAAGAAAGTTTGGAGACAAAGCTATGGTTATCAGCCCCTCAGGATGGGGCCGGATATCCACATATAGCCAGTTTGTCCTCTGGCCAGGACACTACAGCGGAACTAAGTTAAGTATCATGTATACCTTCTTTTTGAATATCTGTTTATTCATTGTGCTGGCTGAAGACTAGTGGTTTATTTCTTTGTCCAAATGATGCTGCACAAGAATATAATAATTTCTTGTTGAAACCATCTATATAAGTGCCAGATATGTATTAGTCATTAACAGGAAAATATTTGTTACAGAACCTATCTGGCTGATGAATGGGTGTTAGTTAAACAGCACTGGGATACAAACATCTAAGTAGCATGCTATAGAATAAGACGTTTCATGGAACTGTTTTAAGTGCCTGTTATCATTTAACACATTCCACATTGTGCCAAATAGAATGTTATTGGAAATCCCCTTATTTTGGAGCATCTACTCTTGTTGCTTGATTATTGAAGGCTTTGCAATACCTAAGGTGCTGGCTGAAGACTTGTGGCTCTCTAGCTGGGACATATAAGAAATGAAATAACTGAGGCTATCTAATTTGTGCCAGAACCATTTAAAACAATAACTAATTGGAAAAAATATACATCTGGCCTCTTCAAGTGCTCTTTTTTTACATCCTTCATATAAATACCAGTTAGACTGTTTGGAAAAGTGTTTGATTGGAGTAGCTATTATCAATGATGATTGATCAATGAAGTCTATCTGACGGTGTTGGCTGAAGACTTGTGGCTCTCTGGTTGGGACATACAAGAACATAAGTAGTCGAGACCACCTACCTACAGCCAGACATACAATAATCTTAATCAGAGGGGAAAATATACTTCTGGCTGAAAATTGGAGGGCCACTTAAATCTGTTGTTGCAGGATTTATGCTTAATTAAAGATTATATTGCATTGTTTCTTTTGTTAGATGGTTAAATAATATCTTCTACATATAAGTGCTAGATGAGACGGTATTAATAATTAATGGACCTTTATTCCCCTCAGGGGTCATTTGTTAAAGCATAATATTATCTGCATTGAATCTGCATAAGTTTTTATTTAACTCGCTTATATTTTTGCCTGGCTGAAGTGAATATGTAAACTTATTATACAAGTTGGGTGAATTATTTAAGCATATGAATTCTGAACAGAAGCTGCTTTGTCTATCATTAATCTGTTGTTAAAGAGGTTGGACAGATATATTTTTAGTTAGTAGGTTAAACAGGTTTATTCATATGTGGTAAATAAGATCTGCTCTCTGAGAGCAGAGAATCCTTGGTATTAGACACCTTCTATTAAATACGACCAAAAACAGAAAAATAGCTGATTAAGCATCTTTTATTTGAGATAAATAATTATCAATACTTGTAGTGCAAGTTAGCTACGTTCACAAGTAAGCTGCTATACTCTTCATGGTTATATCTCTGGAGTAGTAATCTGTTCTATGAACGAAGCAATACATAAAAATCTACCATAAAGATAACATTCTATACAAAAATAGTTCACACAATAGTAGCAACAATAGGAATAGTGAATCAGTATTATTATCAAATACTAGAGAATTACAGTGAAAAGGTATCCGGAATCAATAGTAACCTATATAGTAAGACAAGATAGGAGCTTAGATACTAATATCTGGAAATTACAAACCAAGATATAGAGCTGTGTTTAGGTCTGAATTTGTAAGCTATGTACATTGGTCTTATTTTGTTTCTTTAATGTACATTTTTAGAAAGTTGATTCCTGTGAAAGATTTGTGTATATTGTGATTCCAAACTATGGGCTAGATTACGAGTTTTGCGTTAGAGGCTATGCGGTGCTAACGAGCAGTTTTCCCTCACCGCTCACTTACCTGCAACGCTGGTATTACGAGTTTTTACAAACCCATCGTTAAAAGACAAGAAGTGAACGTTGAGCAAAATTTTGCTCATTACCGCACTCCAATACCAGCGCTGCTTAAGTCAGCGGTGAGCTGGTCATACGTGCGCGTGCACGATTTCCCCATAGGAATCAATGGGGAGAGCTGGCTGAGAAAAAGTCTAACACCTGCCAAAAAGCAGCGTAAAACTCAGTAACGCAGCCCCATTGATTCCTATGGGTAAATAAAATTTAGGTTTACACCTAACACCCTAACATGAACCCCCGAGTCTAAACACCCCTAATCTTACACTTATTAACCCCTAATCTGTTGCCCCCGACATCGCCGACACCTACATTATTCTTATTAACCCCTAATCTGCCACTCCGGACACCGCCGCCACCTACATTATATTTATGAACCCCTAATCTGCTGCCCCCAACATCGCCGCCACCTACATTATATTTATTAACCCCTAATCTGCTGCCCCCAAATATATTTATTAACCCCTAATCTGCTGCCCCCAATGTCGCTGCCCCTACCTACACTTATTAACCCCTAATCTGCCGCCCCCAACGTCGCCACCACTATATTAAAGTTATTAACCCCTAAATCTAAGTCTAACCCCAACCCTAACACCCCCTAACTTAAATATAATTTAAATAAATCTAAAGAAAATTACTATCATTAACTACATTATTCCTATTTAAAACTAAATACTTTCCTATAAAATAAACCCTAAGCTAGCTACAATATAACTAATAGTTACATTGTAGCTAGCTTAGGATTTATTTTTATTTTACAGGCAAGTTTGTATTTATTTTAACTAGGTAGAATAGTTACTAAATAGTTATTAACTATTTAATAACTACCTAGCTAAAATAAATACAAAAGTTCCTGTGAAATAAAACCTAACCTAAGTTACACTAACACCTAACACTACACTATAATTAAATAAATTAACTAAATTAACAACAATTAAATCAATTAAATTAAATTAGCTAAAGTACAAAAAACAAACACTAAATTACAGAAAATAATAAACAAATTACAAGATATTTAAACTAATTACACCTAATTAAATAGCCCTATCAAAATAAAAATGCACCGCAAAAAAAAAAAAAACCCTAGCCTAAACTAAACTACCAATAGCCCTTTTGCGGGGCATTGCCCCAAATTAATCAGCTCTTTTATCTGTAAAAAAAAATACAAACAACCCCCCAACTGTAAAACCCACCACCCACACAACAAACCCCCCAAATAAAATACTATCTAAAAAAACCTAAGCTCCCCATTGCCCTGAAAAGGGCATTTGGATGGGCATTGCCCTTAAAAGGGCAGTTAGCTCTTTTGCAAGCCCAAACCCTAACCTAAAAATAAAACCCACCCAATACACCCTTAAAAAAACCTAACACTAACCCCCTGAAGATCGACTTACCTGGAGAAGTCTTCATCGAAGCAGGGCCAAAGTCCTCAACGAAGCCGGGAGAAGTCTTCATCCCAGCCGGGCGAAGTGATCCTCCAGACGGGCAGAAGTCTTCATCCAGATGGCATCTTCTATCTTCATCCATCCGGCACGGAGCGGGTCCATCTTCAAGACATCCGACGTGGAGCATCCTATTCATCCGACGACTAAAGACGAATGAAGGTACCTTTAAGTAACGTCATCCAAGATGGCGTCACTTAGATTCCGATTGGCTGATAGAATCAGCCAATCGGAATTAAGGTAGAAAAAATCCTATAAATATAATGTAGGTGGCGGCGATGTTGGGGGCAGCAGATTAGGGGTTCATAAATATAATGTAGGTGGCGGCGGTGTCCGGAGCGGCAGATTAGGGGTTAAAAATGTTATTATAGTGTTTGTGATGCGGGAGGGCCTGGGTTTAGGGGTTTATAGGTAGTTTATGGGTGTTAGTGTACTTTTTAGCACTTTAGTTATGAGTTTTATGTTACGGTGTTGTACCATAAAACTCTTAACTACTGACTTTAGAATGCGTTACGGATCTTGACAGGTTAGGGTGTACCGCTCACTTTTTGGCCTCCCAGGACAGACTCGTAATACTAGCGCTATGGAAGTCCCATAGAAAAAAGACTTTACAAAGTTTACGTAAGTCGTTTTGCAGTAAGGCCAAAGAAGTGTGCGGTGACCCTAAACCTTCAAGACTCGTAATACCAGCGGTAGTGAAAAAGCAGCGTTAGGACCTCTTAACGCTGCTTTTTTACCATAACGCACAATTCATAATCTAGCCGTATGTATGTTTAAAGTTATTCAAATAATAGAATTATAAATTTAGTTATATAACCTTATGATGCAGGAAGTCCTCATGACTTTCTTGTCTACATAAATTAGTTCAAAGTTGAAGTTTAAGAGTATCATACTCTACTGATCTAGATCACAATGAGCACTTAAACACTAGACATTTTTCTTCTTCTTTTCCTTTTTCTTTCCTTTTAATTTTTATGTGCTTTCCCTTGTACAAAATATGATTATTGGAGTTATCTCCTCATAACTCTTGAACACACCTCAATTTTTTTGTCTTCTCAATATAATTTTACACTCTCACTCATGATATCTAATACATCACGTATGGAAAAACTTGTCACTTCTGTTAAGAATAAATCCCCTGCAATGGCCACAAAAAGTAGTCAAGAAAAGAAAAAAAGTAAGGGCTTATCTGAATCTATCAGAAGCAATTTAGAAGAGATTACTCCCATGCAAAAAATCTAATTGACTTAGAAAATGTTGTAAAACAACTAACTGACATATTCATGCCCCAATTTACACAAATCAGACAAGGATTAGATCTGTTGTCTGTAGAAGTGAAAAGCTTTCAAAACCCCATCATTGAGGTAGAACAGAGAGTGTCTGACGTGGAGGCTAGGGCAAATACACAAGAAATAGACATAGTTGAATTGAATAAAAAATTTGCGGCGCTAAAAATTTAAATGGAAGATTTTGAAAATCGATCTAGACTAAATAACCTAAGACTAATTGGTATTCCAGAAGGCTAAATGAATGAAGATTTAATGAAATTTGCAACTTTTTTTTTTTACCTAAACTATTAGGTCTTTCAACTAAAACAAATACCATTACTATTGAAAGAATATATAGAATAGGAATAACTAGAGTTAACCCAGAGGGTAACTATCCACCCAGACCAGTGATAATGCAGTGTCTAGATTATCAGGATAAGGTTAAAATCCTGAGGGCATATAAAAGTTTAACAAACACCCCACTAATTGAGGGGGAAACATTCTTTATATTTCAAGACTTCTCTGTTGATACAGCAAACAGAAGAAAGATGCTGATTCCGATTTGTACCCAGTTTATTAAGGCTGGAATTAATGCCACCATTATTTATCCAGCCAAATTAAAGATTACGATAGAAGATGAAACTCAAATGTTCGAAAACTTAGCTTCAGTTCAGAAGTATTTAGCCGATAAACAGATAAAGCTTTAATCTGACAAATAAGTGTGCAAAATCATTCTTTAAATGAATAATGTTGAAAGGATATGAATGCTATAATTTAAAAAAAAAAATTCTCACTTCTATTTTACTCCTTATTCACCCCCCACAATGATATTGGTGTTGAACCTTTTTATATAAAATAAACGAGTCTAAAAATAATTTCATGGAATGTTAGTGAAGTAACATCCCCTATTAAGAGGAAAACAATACTAAAACACATTAAACATCTACATGCTGATATTGTGTTTATACAGGAGACTCATCTCTCCAAACTAGAATCCGAGAAATTAAAGACTGGCTGGGTGGGCGAAATTTTCTTTACTCCCTGTAAGAAAAGAAAAAAAGGAGTAGCTATCTTGTTTAAAAATACATTGAATTTTACTTTATTATCTAAGGTAATAGATAAAGACTAAAGGTGTATATAATTCTTCAGATCAAAATCTATAATCAAATATTTACATTGTGCAATGTCTACGGCTCTAATAATAGAGATATAGCTTTCTGGGATAAAATACAGAATAGAATAATTGCCAACTTGAATACTAATATTATACTAGGTGGGGATTTCAATATTGCTCCTCTGGCCAACTTAGACAGACTGGGAAAATCATTAGGTAAGGGGGCAAACTCTAGGGACACTAAATTGTATAAACATTTACTTAAACAAATGAATGTTAAAGACAATCGGAGGCTGAATACACAAAACACATTCACAAAATAGATTATTTTTTTTGTTTCCCCAGCATTGACAGACAAGATTAAAATCATAGAAATAAAAGAAATTACTTGATCAGACCATTCTCCAATTACTATGGAATTGATACTAAATAAACAAATGTCTAACTTGGGGTTATGATTTCCTTGCTACCTGATAAATAATAACAAATTTGTGCAATTTTAAAAAAATAAATGGGAAGAATTTTCTTGTTTTAATGAAGATTATTATGAACAAATTGAAATATTCTGGGAGACTTTTAGATGCATGATTAGAGGAGATATAATTGCATTAATGATCGCTCAAAAAAAAAAAGGATAACGCACAGATCAGAACAATTGGCTCACCAACTAGCTAATGCATATAATAGATACTTAACCAATAGAAATATGGGAAACTAGAATAAATATATCGAATCCAAAACTTAGAGAGATAATTTTATGCTGATACAAACGCAATTGGCAGACAGGAAATCAAAGAGCATATTTGTCAAATACGGAAACAAGACTGGGAAATATCTTGCCAATTTAACTAGAAATAAAAAAAAATTAACTATCTCTATAATCAAAAAAGAGGGGAAATACATTAATACAACTAATGGAATTATACGAGAATTCCTAACCTATTATAAAAAAATATATGCTGAACCAAAAATAGATGAAATACAAAAAATATTTTTTGGGAAAACATTACAGTTCCGCAGATAAGCGAGGAACAATTAAAATCAAGGGAAATCCCCATAGCAATTGAGGAAATTGAAACTGTCATCAAAACATTTGCCACCAATAAAGCGGCTGGCCCTGATTGTCTGCCATTTGAATTCTATAAAAGCTTAAAAGACTTAATTGGTCCCACCTTAGTAAGTCTTTATAATTATTACTTAATAAAGGGAAGGGAATCCTCCAAAAACTTTTTACAGTCGTATACATCTTTAATATTGAAACTCTATACAAATCCGGAAGATATGGGGTCATACAGGCCCATTGCTTTACTTAACATAGACTATAAGATTTTGACTTCTATTATAGCTAACAGAATGCAAAATTTAATTAAGAATATTATTCATAAGGACCAATCAGGTTTTTTAAGAGGAAGGTCATCCATATGCAATCTACGCAAAGTTTTCACAATTTTATCATCTTTAAACGCTAGGGAAAAGATAGACAAAGAAACCAATTTTATTAATCCCATATTGCTATCTCTAGATGCTGAAAAAGCTTATGGGGCCCATTTATCAAGCTCCGAACGGAGCTTGTGGGCCCGTGTTTCTAGCGAGTCTTTAGACTTGCCAGAAACACCAGTTATGAAGCAGTGGTCTAAAGTCCGCTGCTCCATAACCCTGTCCGTCTGCTCTGATGAGGCAGACAGGAATCGCCGGATATCAACCCGATCGAGTACGATCGGGTTGATTCACACCTCCCTGCTGGCGGCCGATTTGCTGTGAGTCAGCAGGGGGCGGCGTTGCACCAGCAGCTCTTGTGAGCTGCTGGTGCAATGTTAAATGTGGAGAGCTTATTGCTCTCCACATTCAGCGAGGTTTTGCGGACCCTTTGACTCTATAACTTATGATAATTTATTTACAACCTTACATATTTTTGGCTTCAAAGAAAAACTTTTCAAGTTAATACAATCTTTATATAATATGCCAATGTCCTCCTTAATAGTGAACTCCTTTACTTCAGAACCAAGGCAAGGATGTCCTCTTTTACCTTTACTCTTTGATTTAGCTATTGAATCTTTAGCAATATCAATTAGGAACAATGTAGAAGGTATTAAGATAATGGATAAGGAAGTGCTAATCTCTCTATGCCGATGACCTCTTATTATTTATTAATAAAGCTGATAAAAATATTCCCATTTTACTTAAACTGATACAAAATTATGGATGCTTTTCCAGATATAAAATAAATGAACTTAAATCAGAATTATTATGGCTTACCAACAAACATTCCATGATACCTCATCCATTTTGTGAAGCATTAAAATATCTCTTTCTCCGAAGTTCTGGTATGAGATAAATTATAGAGGGAAATTAACCCAGGTATGTGATGCATTAGTCGGAGGATCTAAACTGCCCCTATCTTTAACGGGTAAAGTAAACATATTTAAAATGATCATATTCCCTAAAATGTTCTAGCTAATGCAAACTGTCCCCTTCCCTATGCATAAATCTAATATACAAATGATAAATAAATATTTAGTTAATTTCCTATGGCAGGGCAACAGACCAGTGCTAAGTTTAGAAAAATTGCAAATGCCTATAGAAAAAGGAGGGCTAAATTTACCAAATCTTATGATTTATAATAAAATAGCTCTAGCAAAGTTTGTAATTGATTGGTTAACATCAGGCGATTACTATGTAGATGTGGAACTAGAACAAAAAATAGCCTTCCCTTTTACATTATCAGCATTAGCTCATATTCAGGTGAAAGATCTACCGTTATTGTGTAAAAAGATGCCTGTCTTCAGAAAATCTATCAAGGCTTGGCAAGATCTCTGCTTAAAGGGACAGTCTAGTCAAAATTAAACTTTCATGATTCAGATAGGGCCTGCAATTTTAAACAACTTTCCAATTTACTTCTATTATCTAATTTGCTCAATTCTTCAGATATCCTTTGTTGAAGAAATAGCAATGCACATGTGTGAGCCAATCACACAAGGCCTCTATGTGCAGCAACCAATCAGCAGCTACTGAGCATATCTAGATATGCTTTTCAGCAAGTGATATCAAGAGAATGAAGCAAATTAGATAATAGAAGTAAATTAGAAAGTTGTTTAAAATGACATGCTCTTTCTAAATCATGAAAGAAAAAAAAAAAATTGGGTTTCATGTCCTTTTAATTAGTGGATCCAATTTTCTGGTGTCTGAATATCTCCCTATACAGGGAAACCCTTATTTTATTGCAGGCTTTACAACAAAGACTTTTGAGGAATGGGCAGAGTTGGGACTCAAAAAAATATACCAATTAATAAATAGACAAAATAATTCATATAAAACATTCCACAATATTAAACAAGAATTTAAGATCCCTAACAATCATTTATTTGCTTATTACCAAGCAAGAAACTATATGTTAACCCTGGTGCATCAATACGGGTATAACTGGAGTTCTAAATTTATGGAAAAGTTCTTTATTCAGTTTAAAAACGGAATTTACTCTATTTCTTCAACCTATAAGAACCTAATAGCCATAATAAGTGAAACAATAATGTATAGGATATGTTCTAAATGGGTCGATATACTAGGTACCGAACTTGCAGAGAACGTAATAACTAAAACCTAGATTACGAGTCTTGCGTTAGGGTTAAAAAGCAGTGTGGAGGGCTCCCAATGCTGCTTTTTAACGCCCGCTGGTATTACGAGTCAGGCAGGTACAGGTGTACCCCTCACTTTTTTTCCGCAATTGTCGCATACCGCAAATCCCCTTACGTCAATTGCATATCCTATCTTTTTAATGGGATTTTCCTAACGCCGGTATTACGATTGCTGGAAAAAGTGAGCGGTACACCCTCTCCTGTCCAGACTCCTAACGCATTTAAAAGTCAGTAGTTAAGAGTTTTATGGGCTAACGCTGTAACATAAATCTCTTAACTAAAGTGATAAAAAGTACACTAACACCCATAAACTACCTATTAACCCCTAAACCGAGGCCCCCTCCCACATCGGAAACACTTAAATAAAATTTGTAACCCCTAATCTGCCGATCGGACATCGCCACTGTAATAAAAATATTAACCCCTAAACCACCGCACTCCCACATCGCAAACACTAGTTACATTTTATTAACCCCTAATCTGCCATCCCTAACATCGCCGCTACTATATGAAATTTATTAACCCCAAAACCTAAGTCTAATCCTAACACCCCCCTAACTTAAATATAATTTAAATACATCTAAATAAAATTACTATCATTAACTAAATTATTCCTATTTAAAACTAAATACTTACCTATAAAATAAACCCTAAGCTAGTTACATTGTAGCCATTTTAGGATTTATATTTATTTTACAGGCAACTTTGTATTTATTTTAACTAGGTAGAATAGTTATTAAATAGTTATTACATATTTAATAGCTACCTAGTTAAAATAAGTACAAATTTACCTGTAAAATAAATCCTAACCTAAATTACAATTAAACCTAACACTACACTATCATTAAATTAATTACATAAACTAACTACAATTAACTACAATTAAATTAAATAAACTAGAGTACAACCCCCCCCCCACTAAATTACAGAAAATAAAAAAATAATTAAAAATTTTTTAAGCTAATTACACCTACTCTAATCCCCCTAATAAAATAAAAAAGCCCCCCAAAATAATAAAATTCCCTACCCTATACTAAATTACAAATAGCCCTTAAAAGGGCTCTTTGCGGGGCATTGCCCCAAAGTAATCAGCTCGTTTACCTGTAAAAAAAAATACAATACCCCATTAAAACCCACCACCCACACACCCAACCCTACTCTAAAACCCACCCAATCCCCCCTTAATAAAACCTAACACTAACCCCTTGAAGATCACCCTACCTTGAGACGTCTTCACCTAGCCGGGCACAAGTAGACCTCCAGAGGGGCAGAAGTCTTCATCCAATCCGGCCAGAAGAGGACATCCAGACTGGCAGAAGTCTTCATCCAGGCTGCATCTTCTATCTTCTTCCATCCGGAGTGGAGCGGGTCCATCTTGAAGACATCCGACGCTGAGCATCCTCTTCCATCCGACGGCGACTGAAGAATGAAGGTTCCTTTAAGTGACGTCATCCAAGATGGCGTCCCTTCAATTCCGATTGGCTGATAGAATCCTATCAGCCAATCGGAATTAAGGTAGGAAAAATCCTATTGGCTGTAAAAGAGCTGATTACTTTGGGGCAATGCCCCGCAAAAAGCCCTTTTAAGGGCTATTTGTAATTTAGTATAGGGTAGGGAATTTTATTATTTTGGGGGGCTTTTTTATTTTATTAGGGGGATTAGAGTAGGTGTAATTAGTTTAAAATTCTTGTAATTATTTTTTTATTTTCTGTAATTTAGTGGGGGGTTTTTGTACTTTAGTTTATTCAATTTAATTGTAGTTAATTGTTGTTAGTTTAGGTAATTAATTTAATGATAGTGTAGTGTTAGGTGTAATTGTAACTTATATAATAAAGAAATGTCCGGAGCCGCAGCAGTAAACTTTAGAATGTTTATTTAGCAAATAAAACAGGTCTGGTAACAGAAAAACACTGACATGCCCTTCAGTTTGATAAGCTTACGCGTTTCGGCATTATCGCCGTATTCATAGCTCTCAAAGTTCCTTACAACTGTTAGGCTTGATAAAGGAAATAAAACCACCGGATTGGCTGATGGGCATTAATTGTTTAACTCATTCATGTCCTATCAATTTTAGGATTCCCTATTAACATAAACTGTTACCTTTCTAAATTACCTGTGGGTCAAATAAAGAACTTCATTACTATAAAGGAAAAGAATGGGGTTCAAACCCCCTAATGTATTAACTTATATTATGTGTACTATATATTTACCAAGCTGAGCTAATTCTCAAAACACATTAAAGAAATAAGATTGAGCTGACTTGAAACCTTAATGTTCACTGTCGTTCTTGTTGAAAAAATGTTCAATTTAAGGATGTACCATGCAATTCTGTTCCCGGTACCCCCATGTTCCTATACTTGAACATGTAAAGCACTGTATTGTTAATTTTGGAGAGAATATTATATTAATATTTCTCAATTTTCCATATACTTTTTAAGCTAAAAGAAAGACCTTTGGTTACATGTAAAGCACTGTATTGTTAATTTTGGAGAGAATATTATATTCATACTTCTCAATTTTCCAAATACTTTTTAAGCTAAAAGAAAGACCTTTGGTTACTTACTATCCAAACTTATTTTACTCTAATAGTGCATAATGAATCATTATCAGTAATGACTTAAGGGGGCCCTATAAAATTATTTCATGAGGGTGTACTGTCCTCTACAAATACAGATCATAAGGTTATCCTGTCCTGCCCTTTTGCATGCTTATTGCCAGTGATTTATAAGGTCGTAGGCTGAGTTTAGCCCTGTAGGATGTCTTGTCTTTAATTGGAAAATCCAAAAAATCTCTCTTCGTGCTAGTGCTGTCTTCCTATCTCCCCCTCTTCGACCAGCCTTAACACTCTCTATTATGGTCCACCCAAAACTTGAATTGTTCTTATTATGGACCCATTTGAAGTGTTGGACGAGTGGGGTTGTCAGGATACCAGCCTTGATATCGGAGAGATGTTCTCTAATACGTGCTCTGGTCTCCCTTGTGGTCATCCCTATGTACTGTAAACTACAGGTCACACAGCTTGCCAGATAGACTGTGAATGTATTTCTGCAATTCATGCATTCTCTGTGGTCGTAGTGTTTCTGTGTGACACTACTTGTGAAGCCTTCACCTATCTGTAGGTGTTCACATGCTTTGCATGTGATGTTGCTACATCTGTAGACCCCTTTAAATCTAAGCCAAGAGCTTGTTTCCTCCCTTGGTGCCTCTTTTAGTTGTGTGGGGGCCAATATGTTTCCTACAGAGACCCCTCTTCTGAAGGAGCATCTGCATCCTTTGTCCACAAATGCTGATAAAGTTTCATCAGCCGCTAACATTTTAAAGTGTTTTCTCACTATTTGGCAAATCTCATTATACTGTGTGCTGTAATCAGTAACAAAGTATATGTCCCCACTATTTTTGTTTTTTTGATCTCTTTTTTCCAAAAGTGTCTCTCTGCTGGATGCAAAAACTTCCTTCCTGACTCTATTAATGACTTGTGAATTATAACCTCTCTTTAAAAGTCGTTCAGACAATTGTTCTGCATGTTTTTCATACTGGTCATTATTACTACAGTTTCGTTTTAGTCTGGTGAACTGGCCTTTGGCCACCGATCTGAACACTTGTTTGGGATGACTGCTCCTGGCATGGAGGAGCGTATTGCCCGAAATGGGCTTCCTGAACACTTCGGTTTCAACACCGACATTGGGGATCCCAATCAAAGTGAGATCTAGGAAATTAATCCTTGTCCTGTTGAGTTCAAAAGTGAACTCTAAACCAATGTCATTGTTGTTGAGCCCTTCCACAAAGGCCTTTGCACCTTGTTCAGTGCCCCGCCATACCAGGAGCAGGTCATCTATGTACCGTTTGAAGAACTGTACATTGTCCCTGTGTTGGTTTTCATCTCCATAGATGCGGGACAGCTCCCACCAACCCATGAATAGGTTGGCGAAGGAGGGCGCGAATTTCGCGCCCATTGCTGTCCCGCACCTCTGGAGATAAAACACCCCCTCAAAGGAAAAATAGTTGTGTGTTAATAAGTATCGCACGACCCTTAATACATACTGTATTAGGTCTTCTGAAAAGCGTGTATCTCTTCGCAAGAAAAATTCTATAGCCATTAAGCCCTTGTCGTGCTGAATAGACGTGTACAATGCTTTCACATCTATAGTCAGCCACAAATCCTCGTCTTCCCAGTTCAAGGTTTTCATCAATTTTATAACATGGGTGGTGTCCTGTAGAAAGCTTGGGAGGTTACCTACCAACGGTTGTAATACACTGTCCACCCATTGTGAGAGTCTTTCAAGGAGTGATCCTATCCCACTAACAATGGGCCTACCTGTAACTCCCTCCAGGGATTTATGGACCTTGGGTAGGTGGTTGAAAACAGGTAAGATGGGGTTATCCACCAGGAGAAAGTCACAGGTGGGCCCATCCAGGATACCCAATTCACTGCCATCATCAATGATCTGTGTGAGTTCTCTTTTGAACCTACTCGTAGGGTCACAACCTAAAACCCTATAATGGCGTGTGTCTTGAAGCTGTCTTATCGCTTCTGTCACAAATTGTTCTCTAGACATTACCACAACCGAGCCCCCCTTGTCCGCACCCCTAATAACCAGACCCTCGTTGGTCTGTAAACTTCTTAGGGCATCTCTTTCCTTGTAACTCAAGTTATGTTGTTTGCCAAGGGGAGCTTGGTGTAGCAATGTCAGGTCCTTTTCTATTCTTTCCTGGAAAACCTCCAATATACTACCCCTATGGTGTATGGGGTAAAATTTGGAGGCTTCCTTGAATTTGGGTAATTGGTAAGCCTCCCTGTGGTCGTCAATTGCTCCTTCGGATAGGAGTGACTCCATAGTTAATAGATCACAATTTTCATTAAAGGTGAATTCGTTTCTAATACTTGGAGTAGCCAAATTCCCAGTAAGTCTCACATTTACTTCACTGTCCTCCGTGTTGTGGAAATACTTTTTTACTGTCAAACCTCTGATTAGTTTATTTACATCAACAAGTGTGTTGAACAAATTGAATTTTTGTGACGGCACAAACCCTAGGCCTAGACCCAGAACCCTTTTTTCCATGTCTGATAATGTGTAGTTAGATAAATTAATCACACTCATGTCCTTACTCACTGGTACTTGCTCTCTAGTCTGCCTCGTCTGGTTGACCTGCGGTTTTGTTTCACTTGTCCGCCTTGGTTTCCTCTTCCTCTCCCCCCTCCCTCCGGTTTCTTGGGGGGAAGGCGAAAAACCTGTTCTAGATCCTGCCTGTCACTTTGTTCTATTCTCCCTGCTCCCATAGTGGGTGTATCCCCATCTGGAGTATACTTAGATCCTCCCTGATGTTTCTTTAAAATTGAGGGTATGATTGGAATGGGATCTTTTGGTCTTACCACTGGTTGGGCGACCACAGTGGGTATATCTTGATTTCTTATCTCATTATCCTCACCTCCTGATGCTGAGCTGTCGTCGTAGGACTCAGCTTCGCTTTCCGAAAACTGGACTCTCTTTCCCCTATTGCTCCCATGATCTTCCTCATTCTGATTGGAAATATCTGTCCCTCTATCTCCCCTGTTGTTAGAGAAACCTCTGCCCCTTCCTCTGCCTCGTGATCTGTTGTATGCCCTGCGTCCCTCTGATCTATCCTTCCTATTCCATACAAATACTCTATTGTTGTCATAATCGGATTGGTCCCTTAGGTATTTGTTATGTTTACTATTTATAAGTAATACTTTAGTCTCCAAGAGTGTTTTTTGTAATATTCCATCAAATTTAGGATATTCAATTGCACTTCTCCTTAGATTTAGCTCTATTTGTAAAGTCTCAATTTGTTGATTTATCACATTGAGGGACTTAGTTTTGTAATTGACCAAATGCAGCATCAAGCGTAGTGAGCATTCTGATAGAATTATATTCCATTCGTTAATGAACTCCCGATCCTCCGTTTGGAAGGTGGGGCATTTGTTAACTCTCAAACCCCTTGGTATGATTTTTAACTCGTAATATTTGTTAAGGGTCATTATATCCCATCTTAGTTTATTCTCTTTGAGAAGTAAAAACTCAATTTCTTCAAATAGTTTTGCCAGTGTAAATTTAGACCTATCTGTACAGAACACCTCTTCTAGCTCAAGGGTATTGTCATCTCTTTCCTGAAACGTTTTTAAAGAGAAAAACTCCCTACCCTCACTTGTAACTGCAACCTCCATAATTAATCCTGTGTTTAGATAATTCTTTTCAAATAAATCTACTCTACTCTAATCCCCCTAATAAAATAAAAAAGCCCCCCAAAATAATAAGGTGTAATTAGTTTAAAATTCTTGTAATTATTTTTTTATTTTCTGTAATTTAGTGGGGTTTTTTTGTACTTTAGTTTATTCAATTTAATTGTAGTTAATTGTTGTTAGTTTAGGTAATTAATTTAATGATAGTGTAGTGTTAGGTGTAATTGTAACTTAGGTTAGGATTTATTTTACAGGTAAATTTGTACATATTTTAACTAGGTAGCTATTAAATAGGTAATAACTATTTAATAACTATTGTACCTAGTTAAAATAAATACAAAGTTGCCTGTAAAATAAAATAAATCCTAAAATGGCTACAATCTAACTATT
The DNA here is from genome assembly GCF_027579735.1 of Bombina bombina. Taxonomy (NCBI): domain Eukaryota; kingdom Metazoa; phylum Chordata; class Amphibia; order Anura; family Bombinatoridae; genus Bombina; species Bombina bombina. Next base: position 954,673,450 of record NC_069501.1, on the reverse strand, counting down.
AGTTATATTGTAGCTAGCTTAGGATTTATTTTACAGGTAAGTATTTAGTTTTAAATAGGAATAATCTACGGCTAGATTTAGAGTTTTGTCGGTAACGACCCGCGTAGCTAACGCTGGCTTTTTTCTGGCCGCACCTTTTAAATAACTCTGGTATTGAGAGTCCACAGAATGGCTGCGTTAGGCTCCAAAAAAGGAGCATAGAGCATATTTAACGCAACTTCAACTCTCGATACCAGAGTTGCTTACGGATGCGGCCAGCTTCAAAAACGTGCTCGTGCACGATTCCACCATAGGAAACAATGGGGCTGTTTGAGCTGAAAAAAAACCTAACACCTGCAAAAAAGCCGCATTCAGCTCCTAACGCAGCCCCATTGTTTGCTATGGGGAAACACTTCCTACGTCTGCACCTAACACTCTAACATGTGTGGTGACATTTTATCACTGGAATATTCGCTGTTATTGGGATCCCTTCCCCCAGGTACACCTTTCTCTCTGAACTATAGACACTCCCATTGGTCTTTTTGAGTGGCATTTGATAAGCCACTCCCTTTTGAATTGGGTTATAAAATACTGTAACACCAGAGCCTCTGTCTCTTCTTTTGTATCCTGCTCCTGCTAAAAGATGGATGATGTTGGACACAGAGAATCTGGCTAAGTATTTCTGGGATAATATTCTGTGTAGCACAATTGGGGTTAGTTTAGAAAAGTTGCCCTGTATCTTAAAATGTGGTTATCTATTAATTTAAAATATCTCTACTTTCTACTAAATATAATATACTAAATCTCTATGGTGGTACCACTAAAACCAACACAGATAAATTGTGAAATAAACTATATGTTACTTTCTGGGATAATATTCTGTGTAGCACAATTGGGGTTAGTTTAGAAAAGTTGCCCTGTATCTTAAAATGTGGTTATCTATTAATTTAAAATATCTCTACTTTCTACTAAATATAATATACTAAATCTCTATGGTGGTACCACTAAAACCAACACAGATAAATTGTGAAATAAACTATATGAGGGTCCTCCATTATTTGTCAAACAGTTTATTTAGGAATCAATATATGTTAATAATAAGATAAATATTTACAGGTATATATATATCAATCTATTTTACAGATACAGTCCACATTTTAAGATACAGGGCAACTTTTCTAAACTAACCCCAATTGTGCTACACAGAATATTATCCCAGAAATACTTAGCCAGATTCTCTGTGTCCAACATCATCCATCTTTTAGCAGGAGCAGGATACAAAAGAAGAGACAGAGGCTCTGGTGTTACAGTATTTTATAACCCAATTCAAAAGGGAGTGGCTTATCAAATGCCACTCAAAAAGACCAATGGGAGTGTCTATAGTTCAGAGAGAAAGGTGTACCTGGGGGAAGGGATCCCAATAACAGCGAATATTCCAGTGATAAAATGTCACCACAACATGCACCCCGAGTCTAAAGACCCCTAACCTTACACTTATTAACCCCTATTCTGCCACCCCCGCTATCGCTGACCCCTGCATATTATTATTAACCCCTAATCTGCCGCTCCGTAAACCGCCGCTACTTACATTATCCCTATGTACCCCTAATCTGCTGTCCCTAACACCGCCGACCCCTATATTATATTTATTAACCCCTAATCTGCCCCCCACAACGTCGCCTCCACCTGCCTACACTTATTAACCCCTAATCTGCCGACCGGACCGCACCGCTATTATAATAAAGTTATTAACCCCTAATCCGCCTCACTAACCCTATAATAAATAGTATTAACCCCTAATCTGCCCTCCCTAACATCGCCGACACCTAACTTCAAACATTAACCCCTAATCTGCCGACTGGAGCTCACCGCTATTCTAATAAATGTATTAACCCCTAAAGCTAAGTCTAACCCTAACCCTAACACCCCCCTAACTTAAATATAATTTAAGCCTAGATTTAGAGTTTGGCGGTAGCCGTGAAAACCAGCGTTAGAGGCTCCTAACGCTGGTTTTAGGCTACCGCCGGTATTTGGAGTCAGTCAGGAAAGGGTCTAACGCTCACTTTTCAGCCACGACTTTTCCATACTGCAGATCCCCTTACGTCAATTGCGTATCCTATCTTTTCAATGGGATATTTCTAACTCCGGTATTTAGAGTCGTGTCTGAAGTGAGCGTTAGAATTCTAACGACAAAACTCCAGCCGCAGAAAAAAGTCAGTAGTTAAGAGCTTTCTGGGCTAACGCCGGTTTATAAAGCTCTTAACTACTGTGCTCTAAAGTACACTAACACCCATAAACTACCTATGTACCCCTAAACCGAGGTCCCCCCACATCGCCGCCACTCAATTACATTTTTTTAACCCCTAATCTGCCGACAGCCACCTACGTTATACTTATGTACCCCTAATCTGCTGCCCCTAACACCGCCGACCCCTATATTATATTTATTAACCCCTAACCTGCCCCCCACAACGTCGCCGCCAGCTACCTACAATAATTAACCCCTAATCTGCCAACCGCAAAGAGCCGCCACCTACATTATAGCTATGTACCCCTAATCTGCTGTCCCTAACACCGCCGACCCCTATATTATATTTATTAACCCCTAATCTGCCCCCCTCAATGTTGCCTCCACCTGCCTACACTTTTTAACCCCTAATCTGCCGAGCGGACCACACCGCTATTATAATAAAGTTATTAACCCCTAATCCGCCTCACTAACCCTATAATAAATAGTATTAACCCCTAATCTGCCCTCCCTAACATCGCCGACACCTAACTTCAAACATTAACCCCTAATCTGCCGACTGGAGCTCACCGCTATTCTAATAAATGTATTAACCCCTAAAGCTAAGTCTAACCCTAACCCTAACACCCCCCTAACTTAAATATAATTTAAATCTAACGAAATTAATTAACTCTTATTAAATAAATTATTCCTATTTAAAGCTAAATACTTACCTGTAAAATAAATCCTAATATAGCTACAATATAAATTATAATTATATTATAGCTATTTTAGGATTTATATTTATTTTACAGGTAACTTTGTATTTATTTTAACCAGGTACAATAGCTATTAAATAGTTAAGAACTATTTAATAGCTAAAATAGTTAAAATAATTACAAAATTACCTGTAAAATAAATCCTAACCTAAGTTACAATTAAACCTAACACTACACTTTCAATAAATTAATTAAATAAAATACCTACAATTACCTACAATTAAACCTAACACTACACTATCAATAAACTAATTAAATACAATATCTACAAATAAATACAATGAAATAAACTAACTAAAGTACAAAAAATAAAAAAGAACTGTTACAAAAAATAAAAAAATATTTACAAACATCAGAAAAATATTACAACAATTTTAAACTAATTACACCTACTCTAAGCCCCCTAATAAAATAACAAAGACCCCCAAAATAAAAAAATGCCCTACCCTATTCTAAATTACTAAAGTTCAAAGCTCTTTTACCTTACCAGCCCTGAACAGGGCCCTTTGCGGGGCATGCCCCAAAGAATTCAGCTCTTTTGCCTGTAAAAAAAACATACAATACCCCCCCAACATTACAACCCACCACCCACATACCCCTAATCTAACCCAAACCCCCCTTAAATAAACCTAACACTAAGCCCCTGAAGATCTTCCTACCTTGTCTTCACCATGCCAGGTATCACCGATCGTTCCAGGCTCCGAAATCTTCATCTAAGCCCAAGCGGGGGCTAGACATCCATCATCCAACGGCTGAAGATGTCCAGAAGAGGCTCCAAAGTCTTCATCCTATCCGGGAAGAAGAGTAGATCCGGACCGGCAACCATCTTCTTCCAAGCGGCATCTTCTATCTTCATCCGATGAGGACCGGCTCCATCTTGAACACCTCCACCGCGGACCCATCTTCTTCTTCCGACGACTTCCCGACGAATAACGGTTCCTTTAAGGGACGTCATCCAAGATGGCGTCCCTCGAATTCCGATTGGCTAATAGGATTCTATCAGCCAATCGGAATTAAGGTAGGAAAATTCTGATTGGCTGATGGAATCAGCCAATCAGAATCAAGTTCAATCCGATTGGCTGATTCAATCAGCCAATCAGATTGAGCTTGCATTCTATTGGCTGTTCCGATCAGCCAATAGAATGCGAGCTCAATCTGATTGGCTGATCGGATCAGCCAATCGGATTGAACTTGATTCTGATTGGCTGATTCCATCAGCCAATCAGAATTTTCCTACCTTAATTCCGATTGGCTGATAGAATCCTATCAGCCAATTGGAATTCGAGGGACGCCATCTTGGATGACGTCCCTTAAAGGAACCGTCATTCGTCGGGAAGTCGTCGGAAGAAGAAGATGGGTCCGCGGTGGAGGTGTTCAAGATGGAGCCGGTCCTCATCGGATGAAGATAGAAGATGCCGCTTGGAAGAAGATGGTTGCCGGTCCGGATCTACTCTTCTTCCCGGATAGGATGAAGACTTTGGAGCCTCTTCTGGACTTCTTCAGCCGTCGGATGATGGATGTCTAGCCCCCGCTTGGGCTTAGATGAAGATTTCGGAGCCTGGAATGATCGGTGATACCTGGCATGGTGAAGACAAGGTAGGAAGATCTTCAGGGGCTTAGTGTTAGGTTTATTTAAGGGGGGTTTGGGTTAGATTAGGGGTATGTGGGTGGTGGGTTGTAATGTTGGGGGGGTATTGTATGTTTTTTTTTACAGGCAAAAGAGCTGAATTCTTTGGGGCATGCCCCGCAAAGGGCCCTGTTCAGGGCTGGTAAGGTAAAAGAGCTTTGAACTTTAGTAATTTAGAATAGGGTAGGGCATTTTTTTATTTTGGGGGTCTTTGTTATTTTATTAGGGGGCTTAGAGTAGGTGTAATTAGTTTAAAATTGTTGTAATATTTTTCTGATGTTTGTAAATATTTTTTTATTTTTTTTAACAGTTCTTTTTTATTTTTTGTACTTTAGTTAGTTTATTTCATTGTATTTATTTGTAGATATTGTATTTAATTAATTTATTGATAGTGTAGTGTTAGGTTTAATTGTAGGTAATTGTAGGTATTTTATTTAATTAATTTATTGAAAGTGTAGTGTTAGGTTTAATTGTAACTTAGGTTAGGATTTATTTTACAGGTAATTTTGTAATTATTTTAACTATTTTAGCTATTAAATAGTTCTTAACTATTTAATAGCTATTGTACCTGGTTAAAATAAATACAAAGTTACCTGTAAAATAAATATAAATCCTAAAATAGCTATAA